>NW_007250090.1:71138-123754 GCF_000164805.1 Carlito syrichta
CCACTCATCTCAGCCTCCCAAAGGCACGGGATTACAGGCTGAGCCACTGAGCCTGGCTCAGAGATTTTTATCTAGTATCCTTTCTACATACCTCCTTTGTTAACCTGTAGCATTAATAGAGTATTAGGATCCTAGTGTCTTTCATCTTTCCATAATGAAGACAAGACTGCCATTTAACTCAAGCAAAAAATCAACCAAGTTTATTTTTATTATGGAATTTGGAGGTTCCTGTTCAAATCTTATTTACCACATATCATTTGATAATTCTGTTTAGTTCCTTGAATCTAACTTCTGACGCACACAACTGACCAGACGACGCTCCTTTATTTGACCAATGTTGTTCAAACTGCTCCAGTGATCCTTACAGGTTTTGTAGTTGTGTCTCTAAGGTCCGCTGCTGACAACAAGTTGGGAAACAGCATGAAGGCCACCAGAGCAACATGTAAAATTTGGTGTTATATGCCTCTCTTGATGCTTTACTGTGTGCCTGTGTGTGTGTTTGTGTGTGTGTGTGTGTGTGTGTGTGTGTGTGTGTGTGTGTGTAGGGGAAAGGAAGTCTAAGCAGAAGCAGACATCCTGTTTCACAGACACACACACATTCACACACACATATGTATACTCTCATTTTATCTACACAATAACCCTACTATTGTCATCTTCATTTGGCAGATGAAGAAATTGAGGTACAGAAAAATTCAACAACTAAAGTGACTCAGCTAGCAAGTGGCAGAGTTAGACTTGAAACTATGGTATTCTGATTTCTGAGCTTGCCTTCTTGATTTCCAAATTATCCTTAAGTTTATTATGTGCTAGGGACTGTACTAAGTGTTTTTTCAGCATAAATTCCTTTATTGTTCATAACTGCCCTGTATAATGGGAATTATTATGTTTCTTCTTCAAGTGAAGAAGTCTAAAGATAAAAAATCTGTCCACACTCATGAAGTGGCAGAGCTGTGTTAACACTTGGGGCTGCCTGACCAGAGTCCATTGTCATAATCCCTATGCTCTACACATCTTCCTGTGTGTGAGGACTGGCTGAACGAGTGTGCTTTCTCCTCTACTAGAGCATGAGTTTCTTGAGGAAAGACGACTGTTTCTTCTTTATCTTTGTCTTTCAGGACATTAAAAAGGTTCTAGATTCACAGTCCCTGTTCAATAAATGCCACTTGGATTGAATGGATGTCAAGATATGAAAGAGGGATAAAGGTCCTAAGAGTTTAGATCAAGAAATGAAGAGTTGAGAAGATCAGGGAACTCCAAGCCAAAGGAATGAAAGGCTGTCCTTGTAGATGTCAAAGACATAGGAAGGGCAATTAAAAATGGATACCAAAATCATTTAGGAGGGTAGGAGGTGCTGCAGTTGTTGCAAAATGCCCAGAGGCTGACTAACTGTCTGAGCAGAGGCACAGAATGGCCATAGCTCAGTGTGGTCAACATGTTTCAGTGTCAAGTCTTTTGTTTTGCTGTTCCTGAAACTTCATTTTCTCCCTATTCCCCCAAATTATTAGGTTTTCGTGCCAATAAATGAAAGGCACAAGAAAACTATTCAATAAAAAAAAATTTTTAAAGAAAACTATTCAATAACCAGAATACCATGTGATTATATACAAATAACTTTAACCAAAATTTTCTTACTTTGATTATAACAGTATGATTATCTGAGAAAGACAGGGGGCAGACTCAAAAATGCAGACATTCACTGGGCACAGTGGCTCACAACTGTAATCCCAGCACTTTGGGAGGCTGAGGTGAAAGGATTGCCTGAGTCCAGGAGTTTGAGACCAACCTGGGCAACTTAATGAGAGCTTGTCTCTACAAAAAATAAAAAAATTAGCCGATGGTGGTGGTATGCACCTGTGGTTCCAGCTACTTGGAAGGCTGAGGCAGAAGGATCTCCTGAGTCCAGCAGGTTGAGGCTGCAGTGACCATGAGTGTGCCACTGCACTCCAGCTTGGGTGACAGTATAAGACTCCTATTCAAACACACACACACACTCAAACACATACAAACACATTCACCGTGGTATCCTATCTGGAGAAAGTCTGTGTGAATAGAAGGAGAATAGTGAGTGAGACAATGAGGCAATCACAGGCTGGAAATGCCTGTCTGAGCTTGTTCAGGGGAGTCTGATCCGAGCATACTTGGCCAGGTAAATCCTGTAGTAATTGCTTATTAAGTGATAGCTGTTAAGAAGGGTGAGAATGCCCCCAGGTAGCCTTAACTGAGAAATACTTCTTGAGATTAGGTAACTCCTCTTGTTCTAACTTCATATAGAAAGCGTATATAGACCAGGAAAGTGCTTGTTAGCCTGAGTTGATCTCAAGCTTGTTTTACTAGTGATGATGATGCCAGGTGAGGTGTGGCATAAAACCTGTGGATTCTTTGATGCGTTTCTTTTTTTTTTTTTAAGTCAGCTGGAATGCAGTGGTATGCTCACGGAACACTGCAGCCTCAACCTACTGGACTCAGGTAATCCTTCCGGCTCAGCCTTCCAAGTAACTGGAAGTACAGGCATGTGCCACCACACCCGGCTAATTTTTGGCTTTATTGTAGAGACAAGGTCTCGCCAAGTTGCCCGGGCTGGTCTCAAACCCTGAGCTCAGGCAATCCTCTTGCCTCAGCCTCTCAACGTGTTGGGCACAGGCTGAAGCCACTGCGCACAGCCGACTTGTTTCTAAAATGAATTTTAGAGTGGCCAGCACAGTTTTAAAACAAAGTTTATTAGTGAGAATAAAATATGAAGGAAGATACAGAGCAGAAAGACCTGCTATGAGCCAAGTTTTTCAAAGAAGAAAAACGATGTTTTTGCCCTCAACTACAAACTAGATGTAACTACCTAGTTATTAATATATGCTAATGAGTGAAGTCCAGATAACCATGGCTCCAGAGAAATTGACATCTCTGGGATCCTGATGCGAGGAGACAGGGGGAGGGGTCTTTTCCTGACCACATTGTTTCCAGTGGGAGACCTGCCAGACATTTCCAATTCACAAGTTCCTTAGCTAAAAGGTGGTCTTATTATCACTTCTATGGCTTTGGTCATTTAAGGAGTGGTCTTTGGCCTTCCACCTTAGACAGGGAACCTGAGAGATTCTTAGAGTTTTTTTGTTTTGTTTTTTTTTAGTCGGAGTCTCACTTTGTTGCCCTGGCTGGAGTGCAGTAGTAGGCTCACAGCCACCGCAGCCTTGACCTGCTTGGCTCAGGAGATCCTCCCACCTCAGACATCCAAGTAGGATTCTTAGAGATTATGCTAAACCATGAATTGAAAGGTTGGACTGTCCTAGTCTTGCATCTGATAGAGTTTTCTCTTGATTTGCTGAGGGGGTGGGGCAGGCTGTCAGCTTGACCTGCAGTAAAATGTATTTTAAAAATGTTCGAGGCCGAGCTTGATGGCTCATGCCTATAATTCCAGCACTTTGGGAGGCCGAGGTGAGAGGATTGCCTGAGCTCACGGGTTCCAGACCAGGCTGGGCAACTTGGCAAGACCTCATCTCTGCTATAAATCAAAAAAATTTAGCAGGGAATGGTGACGTGTGCCTGTAGTTCCAGCTATTTGGAAGGCTGAGGCAGAAGGCTCGCCTGAGCCCAGCAGGTGGAGGCTGTGGTGGCCGTGAGCGTGCCACTGCACTCCAGCCTGGGTGATAGAGAGAATCCGACTCAAAAAAAAAAAAAAAAAAGTCTGAACGCTTCCTAAAACCTACCTATGAAAAATTTATCTAACTGTATCTAACCTGTGCTAGCTACCCTGCCTCAGTGGGCAGCTTCTTTATTTGCAAATAATCGAATACAAGGTTGCTCACCAGCTATTATGTAGCGGGCATCACAGACCATGTCTGCAAACGTTCTTTAAGTTTCCAGTACTGGCCTATCCTCTTGTTTCAAAAAACCAGAAGATGGGAACAACTTTATAAAGGCACTTCATAAGGCTTATAAAACTGACTAAACATGCATTTATTAAGCCCTTAGTTGTTGGCATTGAACCCGGAGAACGTCGAAAGCAGTGCAATGAACATTTCTACGGTCTTTCAGAGTTTACTGGAGCCTGTCAGTAGATGCTTTACGCCACCCAGTAGCGGCAACACTGAAAAGACAACACTGACAAAACACATCGCCAACTTTTCTTTGCTTTTGCATCTCCTTCCTTAACTCCTGGAAATCTCCAACGTTTGTCCAGTGCACGTCGGCAGTTCCCCGCCGAAGATTCTCACTACAGTTACAGGTTGAGCCCTAACTGGCTCCGAACGCCGCCCTCTCCAAGTCGAGGTTTCCGGGCTGGGCAACAATCTGGGCATGCGCAGAAGCCCCGCCAAGCCGGGGCGCCGCTTCCCGCCCCTAACGAGGGGAAGCGGGTGGGCGGCAGGGCGCGTGCGCGAAGGTGGCCGAGGCGCCGGAGCGGTGGGTTACGCTGGAGAGCGCATGGGCAGACAAACTGTACGTCCGTTTGTCCGGACCGGCGGGGAGGGTGGGCGCCATCTTCCTCCAGGCTCACTGAGGGCTCTACCTGTGCTGGGGGAGGCTGCTGCGGCGAAGAGTGTCCCCGGCCCCTGGCCTCGCGTTTCCGACCCGGCGGCAGCGGTGTGTGTTCACTGCCGAGTGCGAAGCAGTTACCCTTGGGGCGTTGGGCCGGAGCGAGGGTGGCGACGGAGCCGGAAGCCCGGGAAAAGGCGGGGCCGCGGCCGCGCCGGGATTTAGCGTAGCGTCTGCCGTTAGGCACCCTGTTTCCTTGCTAAACACCGACTCTCCCTCTCCCGTCAGCTTCCTTGTGGTGGTGTGTGCGCGCTTCCCAGTGAGCTTGAGAGTGAAGATCTCGAAGGATTTCCTAGGTATTTTTTTCTTTGCTGTGTCATCGTAGTCAGTGGCGGCAGGAAAGCGCCGGAGGCCCGGCTCGAGAGGCCTGAGAAGGGCAGACGTGTCGGAGTCAGGTTCAGGGGCAGCCCACCCCCTGGCGAGTTAGGGTGGAATGTTTGCCCTTGGGACGGCTTGACGGGAAGGCACGGAGGTTGGGGCGGTCCAGGTTTATTCGGAGGCTGATGTTGGCTGAAGGACTGGCGACAGCATCGGATCCCACGTAGCACCCGTGGCCTGGCGCGAAAGAAGGAGCTCTGACCCCCCGGCAGTGTGGACAAAGGCTTTGGGCGGTAGAAAGGATGCCTTCGGATGATGCCCGTTTGAGGAGGATGGATGTTGGGGGAAATCTTGTGCCGTGTGGATTCGTCTTCATTTACAGTTCCTCTTAGGGACTATGGCTCGGTGTGGCCATACCTTTGATTTTAATTTTAACCGTCTACATTATAAAAGGCGGCTCATCATGAATAATAATCGTGGACGGGGGTAGATTATTTTTTGCAGGTGAAACCCTCGTTTAGATTTTCAGTGTGCTACGTCTTAACTTTGGATTTTAAGAAGTAGTGACAGGCAGAGAGTAAAAGAGTTCTCTCTCACCAGGTTTCTGGAACCACTCTTTATTCGCTAGTTAAAATCAAATGGATCTGAGATAGTACCTATTTAAATTCAACCTCCCTCTCATTTCCGTTTCTGTATCCCTCTCAGTCTTGATTAGAAGATGCACACTTCATATTGTTTAGTTATAGTGGTGTTTAAGTGGGATGAATCGCTGGATAAAATCAGCAAAGTTATATAAAATGAACGTTTAATTTCAAGTGACTTACCCTTAAATGAGCTTGCAGGAATCCACTTTCTTTTCATAGAAATTCTAACAGATTTCTGTGTCTTGAAATGAACACAAAGTCACAAAAAAACTTTTTGATTAATAACTAGACAAAATTTTAAGTGCAGTGTACTTGAGGGTAATTTGTTTTGCTTTTTGCTTAATTTAATGTGTTAAGAGTAGAACTTCTGGAAAATTTGCTTAAGGAAATAGCATTCTGGAACCACAGGAGGAGCAATCATTTTGAAAGCTGGTCTCTTACAGGTGGTTTGCGTGGTGTGTTATTGTATAGGGATAAGTGGTACATTACCCTACTATCTGAAGGGCAGAGAAGTTTAGGCATTAGTTACATTTAACTGTGGCAAATTAGAACAAATTATTTATTTTTTTATTCGAGTAGGAGTCTCATTCTGTCACCCAGGCTGGAGTGCAGTGGCTCACTGCTGGGCTCAGAAGATCCTTCTGCCTCAGCCTTCCAAGTAGCTGGAACTACAGGCACGCACCACTTTGCCTGGCTAATTTTTTGCTTTAT
The DNA here is from genome assembly GCF_000164805.1 of Carlito syrichta. Classification (NCBI taxonomy): domain Eukaryota; kingdom Metazoa; phylum Chordata; class Mammalia; order Primates; family Tarsiidae; genus Carlito; species Carlito syrichta. The sequence goes on from NW_007250090.1 coordinate 77,339, forward strand.
TGTAGAGATGATGTTTCGCCAAGTTGCCCAGGCTGGTCTGGAACCCGTGGGCTCAGGCAATCCTCTCACCTCTGCCTCCCAAAGTGCTGGGATTATAGGCGTGAGCCACAACATCTGGCCTATCTTATGCTGCTTTAAAAAATATCTTTAAAAAGTAGCCAAGCCAGTTGCATAGGAGGGAGTTTCGGGACTTAATGTGGATACGTTTTCCAGAAGCCATTTACAGTTCTCATTGCAGTGTTGCTGTGGAGATGTTTTGTTGAAGAAACTAGGCTTATATGTTTTTTTGTTTTGTTTTTAACACCACATCAGTACTTTAGTAGTAAACCTCATTAATGTTTTTTAGATGTGGAATGTGCCAAGTAATTTCTTGATATCTTTCCTAGTTTAGTTTTTAGTTTGAAAATTATAATTTATGGACCCTTTTGAAAGGAAAACAAACCTTGCACACTTAAGTATGTCTTCCCACCCCACCTTGTGGAACCATGGTATTTAAGTGCTAGACTAAAGCAACATTTATTTGTACATTAAAAACATGAAGTTATAATTATTAATTTGGCAAGTCTTAAAAACTTATTTGGTAAGACTTCATTATAACTGTTAGTTTGGATATCTCTGAAAGTATTAGATGCAAGTATCCTTAAGAAAATACTGCAACGGGATTTTTTATTAATCTGGTAATCCAAATATCACAAATTAAAGCATTTTTATTATATTTTTGCTTTTCTACATTGTCATTTGGATTTCCTCAGTAGAGTGCAAATAGTTGTTTGAAATGGAATAAGTCTGTTGGCATAATAAGATTTTATATTTATCTCAGCATACTCTATTTGGCTTGAGATGAATTTTAATAGTTACTGTTTTTGGAGTATAAGATAAGGCATGGTATTGAGATTTTTTACTTTAGGGATACTGCAGTATTTGACTTAACTGGAATCAAGAAATTTGATTGTGTTTTTTGGAAGTGTGAGTCATGTATATATAGAACTTTACAATGTATCCATACAGTAGCCATGGGTTTGGATCTATTGCTTTAAAAGTTGATTTTTGAATTTGAAGCTTTGGTGTTTTATTCACTTATTGTGTCATTTTGAATAGCTGCCTTATTAATTTGATTTGGTCTTATGTTTTCAAAGGGGGGAGAATGACAAGAGAGTTGGACATACATATGAAGTAGATGTTAGGATTTTCATGTTGTGAAGTGATTGAGGGTCTTTAAAAACTTTTTTTTAGTATTCTTAATTGACATTTTACTTATAGTTTTTTTCCCGAAGTAGATGTAAAACTACTACACAGCAAAATGCTAAGGATAGAATTCAGTGAACTTTGGTAAACTTTTTTCTCATAAATTGAAATTTATGAAAAGGCATTTTTCTCTTATATCCATAAAATGATGTAATTTTTGCAAGTATAGAAATATGTCCCGGCCTATATGTCATAAATTACACATAATGTTCCTTAATTACAGCTCATGCAACTTGTTACTTTCCTCCCTCTTTAAAAAAATGAGAGAACCAACAAATATATATGACTGTATATGTGTATATATTTATTTATATTAGACAAACCAAATATGAAAAATAATCATTTCCTCTTTGGTATAAAAATCAGACTCTCACCTTGAGAGACACGTCACAAATAGGCATGATATTGGGTTTGTAAACTGTGTAGCCAGATTTCCTTGTCAAGACTTCTTTTCTGCATTCCCTGCCCTTCCCCCCCACCTACCTCCAATTCCTTTTGGGCTCCCACATTGCACATTTAAAATCTCCACACCTTTTTCCCAGTGCCACTCTATTGAAGTGTCTCCCCACCTCCTACCAAAGAAGAGGAAAGAATTCTTCCCAAGGCTGATCAGGCAGCAGCTAACATGGGAGACACTTAACTTGATTAAGCTTCATAGGTGAGGGTGACAGAAAGAAAGGCCAGACTGTGAGAACCTTCATACATTTATACACCTTTGTAACAATCACTGCTTTCAAAACCATGCAAACCTGCATTCATTCCCTCACAACTTTTCTTTGGTACTTCCAATCAAGGAGCAGTTTAATTTTCAGCACGCTTTTTATTTTTTAATATTTTGCAGATGTCTACTCAAATATTGTATCTCCTTTGTGCAGAAGGATGATTAATTTCCCCTTGGAACAAAGAAGACCATTTTGTAATGCCCTTAATTGTGGTTCCTTTTATTGCTTCACTTTTAATAGGTAATTCTGAAATGGATATCCAAATCTGGCGTTGCTTAAGATAAATTACAGGGTTCAAGGATTAATTATATTTCATTTTCTTTCCACAGTTAAGTTGCTTTTACAGAATTAACAGGTCTCCAAGAAATAAAAAAGGTAAGATATCCAGAGTTTAAAAAGGCTTTTCACAGAGGCTTAACAAAAAACATGTAAAGTAGAATAATTTAAGGTCCTGTGGCTTCTGTTCTTTATGTCTGGCCTGTGATGCTCTAGTGGAAGGCAATTTATTATGAGCAGAAATTATATACTAACCATAGATGGGTTTTCTAAATATGTAAAATTCATTGTGGTTGGTAAAAATACTTTAATCTAAAAAACTGTCTCTTGTTTCAGTAGAAGATATGTTTCTGAATGACTCCAATTGTAGTCTGTTCTTGTGAAGCAGCGTTTGACAGGTTTACAAAGGAAGATTTGATATTTTTGATGTTCCTATTGTATAGATAGGAGATATGAAATGTTTCTTCAAGGTAGTTGGCTTATTTGTATGTTTAAATGGGAGAAGGCTTATTCCTTGTTTCCTTTAATAATTAGATATGGTCAATATTTTTGTGAACTTGTATCTTGTTTTCATTTATAAATGCTGAAGGAAGCAGGAACCAGTAATTTAAAAGCTTAGTTTGGGCTAAGGTACTTCAAAAATAAGACTTGCTATTATGTGTACCTTTTTGTCTGCAGGTCATTATTGCTGTTGTTTGAGCTCAGCATGGCTGTAGTCATCCGTTTACTGGGGCTTCCTTTTATTGCGGGGCCTGTGGATATTCGTCACTTCTTCACGGGATTGACTATTCCTGATGGAGGAGTGCATATAATTGGAGGGGAAGTTGGGGAGGCTTTTATTATTTTTGCAACAGATGAAGATGCAAGACGTGCCATAAGTCGTTCAGGAGGGCTTATCAAGGATTCATCTGTAGAGCTCTTTCTTAGTAGCAAGGCAGAAATGCAGAAGACTATAGAAATGAAAAGAACTGATCGTGTCGGAAGAGGGCGACCAGGATCTGGGGCATCAGGGATGCGCAGCCTGTCTAACTTTATTGAGGCTGTTAAGGAAGAATCAAGTAATTTTGGATATGGCTCTTTGATTAATCAAGATGCTGGGTTTCATACTAATGGTACAGGACACGGTGATTTAAGGCCAAGAAAGACAAGGCCATTGAAAGCCGAGAATCCCTATTTGTTTCTACGAGGTTTGCCTTACTTAGTAAATGAAGATGACGTACGTGTCTTTTTCTCTGGTTTGTGTGTGGATGGAGTAATTTTCTTAAAACATCACGATGGCCGAAATAACGGTGATGCCATAGTAAAATTTGCTTCATGTGTTGATGCCTCAGGAGGTCTTAAATGCCATAGAAGTTTTATGGGTTCAAGATTTATAGAAGTAATGCAAGGATCAGAACAACAGTGGATTGAATTTGGTGGTAACGCAGTTAAGGAGGGTGATGTTGTTACTAGAGCTGAAGAACATTCTCCACCAAGAGGAATTAATGATAGACATTTTCGAAAATGGTCTCATTCAAAATCTCCTGGAAGAACACGTTCTCGTTCCCCTCTCGGATTTTATGTTCACTTAAAAAATCTGTCCCTAAGTATTAACAAAAGAGATTTAAGAAATTTCTTTAGAGATACAGATCTCACTAATGAACAGATTAGGTTTTTATATAAAGATGAAAGAAGAACAAGGTATGCCTTTGTGATGTTCAAGACTCTGAAAGACTATAATACTGCTCTGGGTTTACATAAGACTGTTTTACAGTATCGTCCAGTTCACATTGATCCAGTTTCTAGAAAACAAATGCTGAAGTTCGTTGAATATTATGAAAAGAAGAGACCAGGGTCAAAAGAGAAAGAGAGGCCTGGACATGTTTCACAAAAGTATCCTCAAGAAGGCTATTCTGGCCGGAAACTGTGCATATATATAAGAAATTTTCCATTTGATGTTACAAAAGTTGAAGTACAGAAGTTCTTTGCAGATTTTTCTCTCGCTGAGGATGACATTTACCTGTTTTGTAATGACAAAGGAGTTGGTTTGGGAGAAGCATTGGTGAAATTTAAATCAGAAGAACAGGCCATGAAAGCTGAACGTTTAAACCGACGAAGATTCTTAGGAACAGAAGTATTATTAAGACTTATATCTGAGGCACAGATGCAGGAGTTTGGTGTAAATTTTTCCTTGATGCCCAGTGAGAAGATGCAAGCTCGTTCACAGTCACGTGATAGAGATGACCATTCCCATTTATTTGACTCAAAAGATCCTCCACTATACCCAGTTGGCCCTTCTGAAAACTTTAGACATCAGGTAGAGGACTTGAGGCAACTGGATAACTTCAAGCATCCCCAGGGGGATTTCCGACAGCCCGACAGACACCCTCTGGAAGACTTTGGGCACTCCCCAGAGGATTTCAGGTTCCCTTCAGAGGACTTCAGACACTCCCCGGAGGACTTCAGGCACCCTCGGGAAGAGCACTTCAGGCGACCTTCTGAGGAGGACTTCAGGCGCCCTTGGGAGGAAGACTTCAGGCACCCCAGGGAGGAGGACTGGAGGCAGCCACTGGAGGAGGATTTTAGGCGATCTCCCAAGGAGGACTTCAGGCAACCTTCTGAGGAGGACTTAAGGTGGCCCCCTGAAGGAGATTTCAGGCGGCAACCTGAGGAGGACTGGAGGCGGCCACCTGAGGAGGACTGGAGGCGGCCACCTGAGGAGGACTTCAGGAGGCCCCCTCAGGGGGAATGGAGGCGATCACCCGAGAATGACTTCAGGCGACCTCTTGAGGAGGATTTCCGGCGGCTTCCAGAGGAGGATTTCAGACATTCCCCTGACGAGGACTTCAAGCAGTCACCCCAGGAGCACTTCAGACGGCTACCCCAGGAGCATTTCCGGCGGCCACCTCCGGAACATTTCAGGCGACCACCTCCGGAGCACTTTCGGCGACCGCCCCCGGAGCACATCAGGCGACCGCCCCCGGAACACTTCAGGCGACCGCCCCCGGAACACTTCCGGCGTCCGCCCCAGGACCATTTCCGGCGCCCGCCCCAGGAGCATTTCCGGCGTCAGCCCCAAGAGCATTTCAGGCGCTCACGAGAGGAAGATTTCAGGCACCCACCAGATGAAGACTTCAGGGCCCCTCCAGATGAAGACTTTAGACACCCTCCTGATGAGGAATTCAGGAGCCCCCAGGAGGAAGATTTCAGATGCCCTTCTGATGAAGACTTCAGGCAGCTCCCGGAAGAAGACCTCAGGGAAGCTCCGGAGGAGGGCCCTAGACTTCCTGACAATTTTAGACTTCCTGGTGAGGATTTTAGGAATCCACCTGATGATTTTAGAAGTCATCGCCCTTTTGTGAATTTTGGTCGCCCAGAGGGTAGCAAGTTTGATTTTGGAAAGCATAATGTGGGAGGTTTTCCCGAAGGGAGATTTATGCCTGATCCAAAGTTAAATTGTGGTTCAGGTAGAGTAACTCCTATTAAGATAATGAATCTTCCATTTAAAGCTAATGTTAATGAGATTTTAGATTTTTTCCATGGTTATAGAATCATACCTGATTCAGTTTCAATACAATATAATGAGCAAGGATTACCTACAGGGGAAGCCATTGTTGCTATGATAAACTATAATGAAGCTATGGCTGCTATTAAAGATCTGAATGATAGGCCAGTCGGCTCCCGAAAAGTTAAGTTAATTTTACTCTAGAGAGCAGTTCTAAATTGAGTTATCATCCCACAGTATTGATGCAGTAAAATGCATTTGTTTTTTAAAAACTGTTTATCTGATGAAAAGAAATATTTTAATTTTGACCTGTGAATAGAACAAACTTAAATAGTAGAATGTGAATTTGGTTTTCTTTTGCTTGCAAATTGCTATTCATTTTTCTAATTTAAAATTATGTGTGCTTTTTTTTTCTTTGACGGGAGAGAGAACTAATTCCCCGTGTTCATTAGTTTTTGTTGATGTCATAGGTAAACCTCAAGACTTACAGAGTTGTATCTGGGAAAGTTAAATTTTATATTCATTTAAATTTTATTTTGTAGTCTACATCTTCTACCCAGACTGTGTAAGGAAATAGTGTCTGATTGTTCAGGTTTGGCATTTCACTACTACCTGCCTATGGAATTAATGCCTTCTTTCTTGTCTGAGATATTACTGTGTTGAGCTTCGTATTAATTATAAATAGTTTAAGATGGACAGACTGTCAACTTGGAATTTACTTATGTAAAAAGCTTAGGCAATTCTTAAGGTTTCCATGTTCTTCATACCTTTGCAAAGTCTCATAAAAATAAAAATTGCAACTGGATAGAACAACTAATTAACCTGTATTTGTATAAAAAGAATTGAAAAAAAAAGAATTGCAACTTGGTATTGTGAAGTTTTTTGACAACTACATTAAACTATACTTATGATGAGAGAGACCAGACATTTTATAATAATAATGGATATACTATATATAATTTCATGGTTTCTTCAATTCTTATCAATCAGATTGATAAGAGTAACACAAAATACTTAAAAGACAATAATGAGAATATAATTATAGGTGCAAAAGGGACTCTCAAGTTCATGCTGTGAAGAATCTGACAAATAGGTCATTTTTCTAGGAAGAATTTACTGATGATTCATATAACTTGCATGTAATATTAGGTTCTCATTTTTTAGCTTTAAAATTTTGTGTAAGTTTAAAGACTATAAGCCTTGTGAGATTGAATTTTGACTTTGATATTCAACATTTAATGTTATACATTTTGCAAATGCCGAATTTGATTTTCTATATCCATAATGATATTAATGGCTAGCATTTATTAGGCACTTAACTATGTGCTAGGCACTATAAGCGCTTTACATGCATAATCTCAATATTTTCTAATAAATGTAGGACCTATTGTTTACTTCTATTTCACAAATGTGATCATGAAATTGAGAGGTTAAGCAACTTGCCTAAAGTCACAGTAAATAATGGAGCCTATTTCAACCCAGACAGATCAACAACTCCAATTCATGCTCTTAATACTTTTGCTGCCTCACTTTGTTAAATGGTAGTTTTAATTTTAGTAAGACCATGCTAAAGTTATTTTCAGGACTAAATGATATTTTCTTCCATTGTTGGTTTAAAAATAGCATTAGTACAGAAGGAGCAAAACTGAGAAAAGAAAAAATAATAACAATGGCATTTTAAAAAGATAAAACTAGGATGCTTGAACATTATTAATAAATAACAAAGTAACTTTAAATCTTTTTATATATCCAGGGTTTCTCTTGAGATACTCACATCATATATTGGCTTCTATTTCAAAATTGTTCGTTTTATTCAGTACGATTTGACAGTGGTTGGCCTTAGTTCTGTGATCCAGACATTTTCCACATTGAGTAAATAATAAGATTGAATTTATATATGGTACTTTAGTCAATAATAGTATATTGCAGAGATAGAATACTGTTAGTACTTAAGTCAATTAATATCTATTATTTTGCATTTTCAGTGATTTAAATAAATCTTTGAGAAGTCTACTTAAATTTATCTTTGCTTCTGATAATGAACATCCTGCTTAATAATAGAATGAATAAACTGGTGAATTTGGTTCAAAAAAGCACTTCAGTATGGTTCTTTAGACTAGTAAGTATATATATAGCTAGAAGAATGATAAACTGATTGTTTAGAATATCCAAACCAGATAAAAAATGAACAAAATAGGAAGGAATTATTATTACTTTTTTTATTATTGAATCAGAGTCTTACTCTGTCACCCAGACTAGAATGCAGTGGCACAACCTTAACCTCTTGGGCCCAAGTGATCTTCTGTCTCAGCCTCCTGGGTAGCTGGGACTACAGGCGTGTGTGCTAATTTTTAACATTATTTGTAGAGATGAGGTCTTGCTGTGTTGCCCAGGCTGTTCTCAAACTCAAGAGATCCTCCAGCCCTGGCCTCCCAAAGTGCTGGGATTACAGGCATGAGATACTGTGCCTAGACAGAAATGACATTTTTGATTGGTCACAGATTGTATAGATGGTTGATTTGATCAGCCATCTTGAGTAATATATGGAAGATTGAAAAACACTTCTTAAATACCTTGCAGTAAAGCTCAGGTGAACATTAAAGTGGAAAGATCACTAACTTTGGAATTACTTCTCAGACTTGGCAGGGGTAGGATAGTGGACAAGCTTTGTATTTTGATTTCTAAATTAATTGATGTGAATATTTCATTTTACTCACTATTTCAGGGTTTCACATTCTTTAACATCATTATTAAAAGTTTATTATAGAAAGCTGATATCTACTGGTTGGAAGCCATTTTGGCACATCTCTTTCCAACTCTGTCTTTGGTGATATGTCAATAACTAAGAGTATTTCTACCATGAAAATTGATAAATACAAGAAAGCAGGGCATTCCCTTCCCTTTGTCCCTCTGGAGAGCCAGCTCACCGATTCCAAACATGTAAAGTAGTACTAAACCCTCATGTTCATCACCCATCTTCAATAATTATAAATTCCTTTTATTTATTTATTTCTTTATTTTTATTTTATTTTATTTTTTGAGTTGGAGTCTCACTCTGTCGCCCAGACTGGAGTGCAGTGGCCGCTCCCGGCCACTGCAGCCTCAACCTGCTGGGCTCCGGTGATCCTTCCGCCTCAGCCTTCCAAGTAGCCGGAATTACAGGCATGCGCTACCACGCCCGGCTGATTTTTTGATTTATTGAAGAGATGAGGTCTCGCTGCCCAGGCGGGTCTCGAACTCGTGGGCTCAGGCAATCCACTCACCTCAGCCTCCCAAAGGCGCGGAATTACAGGCTGAGCCACCAAGCCCGGCTTATTTGTTTATTTTTAAGACAGAGTCTCACTCTGTTACCCAGACTGGAGTGTACTGGCACGCCCACAGTCACCAGCAGACTCGACCTGCTGGCCTCAGGTGGTCCTTCCACCTCAGCCTTCCAAGTGGCTAGAACCACAGGTGTGTTCCACCACATCCAGCTAGTTTTTTGATTTATTGTAGAGACATCTTGCCAAGTTGTCCTTGCTGGTCTTGAACCCCTGGACTCAAGTAATCCTCTTGCCTCTGCCTCCCAAAATTCTGAGATGACAGGCGTGAGCCACCACTCCCGGCCAATAATTGTAATTTCATAGACAGCTTTTCCTTTCTCTTTATGCCCAGGTATATCAGATACACTGGAGGCATATTGATTCTCTAGTGTGATACCAATGGCATTTTGTCTTAAACATTCTTATGTAGAAATTGTCTGAAAAATAAATATCATGTCTAGAGAGTTAATCCCATGGCCAGATGACAGGTAAAATTAGATTAGGAGTGGACTTCTATCAATTTACTGAAAACTTGATCCGTATATAACCTATTAAGCGGTGACCTCTACGATTGCATTAAATATTAGCTGTTGTTTATTGGTATGCATTAGATAATATATGATCTATAATTTCATATACATTAACTCATTTAGTCCTAACAATCCTAATAAAATTACTAAAGGTTGAGTATTCCTAATTTCAAAAGTTGAAATGCTTCCAGATTCCAAACTTATGACACTCAAAGGAAATTCTCACTGAAGAATTTTGGATTTCATGTTTTTGGATACTTGAATACAGTATAATGGAAATACTCCAAAATATGAAAAATCCCAAATCCAAAATCCTTGTGATCCTAAGCACTTCAGATAAGTGATATGCAACCTGTTTTCCTATTTTGGTGATAAGGGATGGAGATGTATAGGATAAGTAACCTGGGTTGGGTGCCTGTTTTTTTACAGCAAGGAAACTAGGAATGAGTTTTACTTTATTTTTTTTTTTTGAGTCAAAGTCTCACTCTGTTGCAATCATAGCTCACTGCAGCCTCAACCTCCTGGGCTCAGGTGATACTTCCACCTCAGCCTCCCAATTAACAGACTACAGGTGTGTATATCATGGCTGAAAATTTTTTTGTGCAGATGAGGTCTTACTGTGTTGCTTAGTCTGGTCTCAAACCTCTGGGCTCAAACAATCCTCTCACTTTAGCCTCCCAAAGTGCTGGGAATACAGGTGTGAGCCTGACCTAGTTTATACATTTTAAAATGTGTTACAGCTAAAGTGGTTTCATAAGTACCCATGTTATAATAGCCTTGATTTTGTTTCTTGGGCCACAAACTAAAAATATGAATCATCTGGCCCTTTAAAAAGAAATTTGCCAAGCTAAGTTTAAATAATGAAAATTTTGCACCGATGAAAATATTTTCATGGATAAGTATTCCTTTTGTTTTTAGAATATTTATTTGAGGTAGGCAGAGCATATGATTATTTCAGAATTGTTGATTGTTTTGTGCACTGTTTTAACTTCACAGATAAAGCAAATGATGCATAAGGGTTTTTTTGTTTGTTTTTTAAGTCAGAGCCTCACTTTGTCACCTGGGCTGGAGTGCAGTAGCACTGACACAGCCACTGTAGCCTCGATCTGATGGGTTCAGACAGTCCTTCTACCGCAGCCTTCCAAGTAGCTGAAACCACAGGCGCGCGTGGCCACCATGCCTGGCTAATTTTTTTTTTTTTTTAAGAAAGTTAAATTTATTGGAGAAGATACATTGTGAAGGGCACAATAGGCAGAACAGCTGCACAAGTGTCTGCTGCCTGCTGCCTGATTTTTAAAATCTATTGTAGAGAAGAAGTCTCGCCATGTTATGTTGCTCAGGTGCGTCTCAAACCTGTGGGCTCAGACAATCCTCTCGCCTTGGCCTCTCCAAAGTGCTGGGATTACAATCGTGAGCCACTGTACCTGGCCCATGAGAAGTTTCTTTTTAATAAGCAGGCAGAGAAATAACCTTGTTTCCTCCCCCCATCCTTCCTGGGACTACAACTCCATAATTAAATAGAGATGGAGAATGTAATAAAAATCCAATGATATTCTCAGTTTATTTTATTTTTTTAGGAGGCAAGGTCTGGCTATGTTGCCCAGGCTGGTATTGACCTCCTGGGCTCAAGCAGTCCTCTTGCCTTAGCTTTCCAAAGTGCTAGGGTTGTAGGTGTGAGCCATAATACTCAGTTTATTAATATCAGTTTATTTAGAGCTTTGAAATGTTTTGCATAGTTATAATTATTCTCAGGAAGTAGTGCTTTGTTAACACATTCGCGACCAGCACATCTTTCACTCTCCTAATACTGAGAGTGTGTGACAATAAAAAAAATCTAAAGCTGGTTGCCGCAAACTTCTGTCAGTAAGCACAAGTGAAAAGTCTTTTCTAAATTGTCACCTTTTTCACAATACAGCTGAAAGTTGCACACATATCCAGTATTTTCCTCAGATACCACTCCTGACTAGCATTCCGTACTTTGTATTTTTATTCAGATTATAAAAGACAGTCTTGCACAATGAAATATCATGGATTCATCCACGAAAAATTCTTGTTCAGGTTTGTACACAATCTTGAGCTTACTTAAAACGTAATTTATTACAGGCTCAATTTTGCATAATCTGCTTGGATTTGACTGCATTACTGGAAAACAAAAACTGCAAAATTTGGAATCTATTTCATGTCATTGTTTTGGAAAAGACATCGCGGTTGACGAATGTATTGACCAATAATCATGTATTGTGGTTTTCGTCACTTATCCCATCAAACTATTTAATGCTAAAAATTTTTTCATCTCGGATACTGTAGTATTGCTCCACTTTATTTCTTTGGATATTTATATCTGTGGTGCATCTGATCATAATAACTTAGTTTCAGTTGTGATCATTTCTATAACTTCATCTCCAATAAATATTCTGACCACTTATACTTTGAGGATCATTTGGAAATACCTTGACACCTGTATTATCAATGAACACTTCTAAGTTTCTTTTTGGATCATATTCTGTCCACTTAGTTTCTGATTCATTCTCACCAGTACTAGATTAACTGTCATAAATTATCTGTGTTACATTTCATTGTTTACATTGCATCATTACATTACTATCTGTTTATCACTAATAAGTTCACTGGATTCACCTTTGACCTCGGAAGTCTCATTATATAATTCTTCATTTTCCATAATTATGGTAAATTATTTTTAATATTGAAGTATGAAAGCCCTGAAATATCAAAATACAAGTATATAACACTAATTGCAAGAAAATAATGACCAACTTGCCATTTTAAGCAACTTCGTAAAACAGTAACAATATTGTGTGATCGATATCAGATAATTATCTCAGTTAACTTTCTCCTTGTTAGACTATTCATTTTTAAGCAAAATATAACACATACATATGATAACGTTGCGGCATTCAGAAATAATTTGCAAAGATGTAAATTCACGTTAGTGGCAACCAGGAACAGAATTTGGAGTGATGTAAATTGACATCAGTGGTCGCAAATGAGTTAAGAACAGAATCATGAATGACAAAGTTGGAAAAAGCTTTCTGAAAAGTCTCTGATGAGTAATTGCTTTTTTTTTTTGTTATCCCAAATGATTTTATAAATTTCATTTTTATATGACTGGGATAGATGGAATAAAAGTAAATTCTTCATTCAAAAAAACCCCAAAACAATCAATTACACACAACCAAAACCTTCAGTTTTTCAGGAATAAGAGTGACTATATACTCTTATCTATATGGTAAAATTTCTGTAGAATTTTTAATGATTTATGTATGGTGTTCTATTAATGAGGCAACATCCCACCAAATTGCTTGCCTTCCAGAAGTTGCAATCCATGAATAATAACTTAGTATGACAGTATTTTTGTTTTAAAACCAGAATCAGGTTGATTGTGGCTTTTTTTTTTAAACTTAGGCTTTATGTATATTGGTAAAACACTGATATTTAAGTGTTCCATTATGGTTTTTGTTTGTTTTTGAGTAGGAATCTCTGTCACCTAGGCTGTAGTACAGTGGCATGCTCATGGCCACTGCAGCCTCGATCTGCTGGGCTCAGGTGATCCTTCTACCTCAGCCTTCATAGTAGCTGGAACCACAGACGCATGCCACCATGCCTGGCTAATTTTTTTATTTATTGTAGAGATGAGGTCTTGCCAAGTTGCGAAGGCTGGTCTCGAAACCCTGGACTCAGGCAATCCTCTTGCCTCAGCCTCCCAAAGTGCTGAGAATACAGGTGTGAGCCACCACTCTGGCTATCTTTCCTCTGTTTTTCTAAACTCTTTTTGAAAAGTAAATTGATACACCAAATGATGAAATAAGATGATGTAAAGGTAAATAAAAATATTTTTTTACTTAAGCCTTCATGGAATAGAATTTTTATGTAATCAGAATGAGCACCAAAGGACCCTTTTCTGGTGATGCAAAAGCATGGAGCCTTAGCCTAAAAGAAGCTAAGTGGAATGTTAGATCTTTTGGAGTTTTTTTTCCCCCCATCTACCTACTATTGAAATTTCAGCTAGGTATAGTGTATTAATAGAAAATACTTAGAAAAAAACTTTTTTAAAACCGTCAGTATTAGCATAAATTTCCTTTAATTTTTTCCAATTCTAGTAGGATTTTGTTTTGAGGTTTCATGTGTAAAGTGAGTATAATGCTTTACAATTTAGGAATCCTAGATTTCAAGTCATGTAAGGTGAAAGTGGAAATGAGAAGTTTACTTAAGAAAATGAATTTTCTTCTGTAAAAACTGACTTTTCACCTTCATCATCTTCTGCTAGTTGATCCTTTCTTATTTGACTGGTGGATACCTGTTAAAAGTTAACACATTTTTAAGAATAAAAATCCTAAAACATATTTTACTTTCTTGGCATCTTTTTGTATGCCTTTATAAGAAAGGGCACACAACAAATATTTCAGGAAAATGTCCATGTGTCATCAGTTTTCATAATGAAAACTCTATGGAATTACTAGATCTTAAGTCAAAGATTTTTTCATTGATTTACTGTATATTTTTTGGATAAAAATGATATTAACTATTTGATTACAGTTGGGTGGCCACTAGTACGTTAACATAATACCTTAGGAGAAAAGTATAGCCTCAGTATATTGTGAATGTTAAAAATAAGTTAAGCAGTTTTTGAGTATTTGAGAATCATTCAATGGATGGCAAAAATAGAAAGCTGTTTCAACTAGGCAGTGGGACAGAAATACTGATATAAAATTAGTGTGATTTAAATGGAATGAGTTGAGAATCTGAATTGACTAGCTTGAAGTCCTGTCCTCTTGGAGCATCTTGCTTAAAACTTCTCTGAGGGTGACTCTACCTGTACCTAACTCGGAGGACATGTCTGGTGATATGAGTCCTTATCACAATGCGGGGGTGTGTTTGTATGTGCTCCTGTGTATGTGTTTGTATGTGCTCTTGTGGGTAGAAGCTAGGAGTGCTGCTCAATCTCTTCAAAATGTGTGGATCAGTACTCCCTCCCCCTCTCTGTCACACCTTCTCCCACTTGATTATCTGGTCCAAAGTCAATAGTCTGTGGTTGAAGAACCCTAGGATAATATATTCTAAAATGCTCTACAAGTGTTAGCTAAGTTAGGAAATGTTATTCTAAATAGTCAGAACTTTACATGTAATATAACAGTATATTTATGGAATTTATGTGCAAGGCACTTAATGGTAGAATAAAAAAATACAATTTGGTTATGGGGAAAGATATATAAATAGGAGATAAATGCTTAGATGAGAATCCAATGAAGAGAGAAGGTATGGGGTCAAATCTACCCAAATGTTGTCTTTTGAAAATATTTTGTTCAGTTTTAAGTTCTGAAGGCAGGATTGAAAAGAGTATAGCTCTCCAGATGAGGTTTTGGCTAGTTAGGGACTAGCTTGCCTTCTGGTTTTATAAATAAAAGCTTTATTAGAACACAATCATACTGAGTTATTGATAGGTTATTTATAGTTTATCTTTTAGGACAGTAAACCATGTGGGCCACAAATCCTAACTCTCTCCACCTTGCAGAAAACAATTATCAACCCTGGCACTAGCTACTGGGTAGCTAGGCTTTCTGGATAGTAAGAAAAATGAAATGACTTGTACAATAATGTTCAGCAAAAGCCTCTTCTAATAGATCCACTAAATCACGATAAATTTAAGCCTATGCCATCAACATCAGAATCTATTCTTTTTTAATACAAGATCACAAATCTACGTGCGCATTCTTCTGTCTTTTCCACCTCAGCTCTATAGTATTATGTTTTAGAGCATAATATTTCTTACAGTATAAAAGATATTTAATATAAGGGATAACAGAACCATACATAGTGCAACCTTCCATTATTTATAGAAGAGTAAATAGGCCCAGGAAAGGTAAGTTATATGAGGTCATATGACAGAAGGAAAATATTTTTAGTACTGAACAATTCCAAAAGCAGCAGCTCAAATTCCTTTAAACTATGGTTTCTGACTCACCTGTCCTGTTCCAGATACACACTTAGCTGACAGCAGTCTCTGAAGAGGTGACTTTGAATTTGCTCTTACAATATCTAAACGAGGTAGATAACCTGGTGCATACAGAGAATTTCGAAAGACCTATTGAAGTGATAAAACAATGTTATAAAGTAGATACTAAGCAATGAAAACCTAGAGAGTCAAGTTCCTCTTAGTTAAGATTTTGTAAAGTGGTTTGCCCCCAAATGGAAAAAATTCCAGTTATTGTAAATTTAAAAGAAAAAGCTAAACAGTGCAAAAAGTCTAAGGAAGAGGAAAGGTACAAAATCCCATTTGAACCATGAGGGATGTCACCAGTAATTAGTCAGGAAACAATTACCCAAGTGCTTTTGCCAGGGGAATTGAAAAGGACTATGCAAGCTACTCTGGGAGGCTGCAGCTCCAAATCATACTTTTGATTCTTTCTGCTCTGCATATGCTCAACTCTCATCCATTTAACTTCACTGCAGTAATAAGGGAAAAGTAATTTGGAGCCACTGATTTTGTGGATTCTAAGCTTACTACGATCTGGAGTGCCATGACTTGTGAGTTGTCTTTAAGGCATCACTTCCAAATCTTACCACTCTGAAGCCTTCATATCTTCATGTTTGCTCTTCCCTATTTTTCTAACAGATTAGTAGGTAAGGGTTTCTGCTGTGAATGTCTTCACTTCCCTCTGTCTTCCTTCAAACTCTGCACTCCAACTTTTTTTGTAGGTCAGTATCATTCTGATCCCTCCAACATGCAATTTTCCTTTATCTCAAACTTCAACAAAAAAGCTTTTGTTTTCCACAGGTTCCCTCATAGAAAACAAGCTGAAGATTAGTCTTTTTAAAAAAATTACTACGAGGTATAAGTTTACTTCTTGGCCAGGCATGGTGCCTCACACCTGTAATCTCAGCACTTTGGGAGGCAGAGGTGAGAGGACTGCCTGAGCCCAGGGGTTTGACCTTCAGCCTAGGCAACTTGATGAGACTTTGTCTCTACAATAAATAAAAAAAATTAGCCAGGCGTGGTAGTGCATCCCTTCTGTTCCAGTTACTTGAAAGGCTGAGCCGGAAGGATTGCTTGAGCCAAGCAGGTTGAAGCTGCAGTGGCCGTGAGCATGCTAGTGCACTCACAAAGTGAGACTCCAACTCAAAAAAAAGTTAGTAAAAAACTTCTCATTCTACTTCATCTCCATTTATTTTATTTTATTATGTTTTCTTTTTAACTTTTGTTTCAAGGATGAGGTCTCACTACATTGGTCAGGCCGGTCTTGAACTCTTGGCCTTAAGCAATCCTGGTTTAGCCTGCCAAAGTGCTGGGATTATAGGTGAACCACTGCACCCAGCCTCCATTTATTTTTCAAGAAACTACAACCATTTTCACCTTCCATTAAAATTGCTTTTGCCAAAGTCATCAAAGTTGTCTCTTTTTTT
The DNA here is from genome assembly GCF_000164805.1 of Carlito syrichta. Classification (NCBI taxonomy): domain Eukaryota; kingdom Metazoa; phylum Chordata; class Mammalia; order Primates; family Tarsiidae; genus Carlito; species Carlito syrichta. Next base: position 94,317 of record NW_007250090.1, read on the forward strand.
GGTCATAATTTTCACTGATCTTTTAAAAAGACTTTTCAGAGTTTAGCCTAGGGCACTTGAAAGTTTCTACAAAAGATCTATGTATACAGACAGTGTGTAATGACTACTCTTCAACTAACTCTCTGTACACTCCATACTCATGCTTGCAATACCTTCTGCTCTAGTCCACTAGAACTTACTTTTTAAATTTATTTTATTTTTTAGTATACTTTCTTTTTTTTTGAATTGGAGTCTCACTCTGTCGCCCAGACTGGAGTGCAGTGGCCGCTCCCAGCCACCGCAGCCTCGACCTGCTAACCTCCAGCGATCCTTCCGCCTCAGCCTTCCAAGTAGCTGGAACTACAAACGCACGCTACCATGCCTGGCTAATTTTTGATTTATTGTAGAGATGAGGTCGGTCTCGCCAAGTTGCCCAGTCAGGTCCCGAACCCGCGGGCTCAGGCAATCCACTCACCTAGCCTCCCAAAGCGCGGGATTATAGGCTAAACCACCGAGCCCGGCTGAACTTACTTTTTTTAAATCGGAGTTTCACTCTGTCACCCAGGCTGGGAGTGCAGTGGCACACTCACAGCCACCACAGCCTCAACCTGCTGGGTTCAGGTAATCCTGCCTCAGCCTTCCAAGTAGCTGGAGCTACAAGTGCACACCTGGCTAATTTATTTATTGTAAAGACGAGGTCTCACCAGGTTGCCTAGGCTGGTCTTAAACCTGTGGGCTCAAGCAATCTTTTTGTCTCAGCCTCCCAAAGTGCTGGGATTACAGGCATGAGCCACTGCACGCAGAACGTTGAGATGATGGAAATGCTTATTGTTCTATGTTGTCCAAAAAGGTAGTGACTACCCACATGTGGCTACTGAAGCACTTGAAATGTGATTTATTTGACTGAGGAACTGAATTTTTAGCTTTAATTAACTTTAAATATCCACATATGCTTAGTGGCTACTCTACTGGACAGTGCATTCATAGATTCACTTCTATAAGGAAAGATGTTTTGACCTGCTAGACCAAGCTATGTATGTGAGCATTTTCCCTGAATCTCTTACCTGAAGTACTTCAGTTTTAATAAAGTAAGAACAAGCTGGGCTCGGTGGCTCAGCCTGTAATCCCACACCTTGAAAGGCTGAGGTGAGTGAGTTGCCTGAGCCCACGGGTTTGAGACCCGCCTGGGCAACTTGGTGAGACCTCATCTCTACAATAAATCAAAAATTAGCCGGGTGTGGTAGCGCACGTCTGTAGTTCCAGCTACTTGGAAGGCTGAGGCGGAAGGATTGCCGGAGCCCAGCAGGTCAAGGCTGCGGTAGCCGGGAGCGGCCACTGCACTCCAGTCTGGGTGACAGAGTGAGACTCCAACTCAAAAAATAAATAAATAAAGTAAGAACAAAACATATTCTCTAGTCAAAATTGTTCTGCGGCTCTTGTTAATAGTTGCAGAACATGTTATACTGTGCCTTGCAATCCTGGCTCCTCAGCCTGGAAGTGCAGCAAACATCCTTCAGGGGCCTAGTCAGGTGCCATTTTTCTTCTGCTTTCCCTGTTCTCTCCTCCTGTCCATATCTCCAAGTATAGCTTTCATGACATTGTTTTGTAATTGATTCCATGTCTGTCTCCACAAGTAGTCTTGAGTTCCTCTAGAGCAAGGATCCCTGTTTTATTTATGCAACTCCTCCCAGCTTAGTAACATGCAAATTGATGATGTCAATGAAATTCATTTTTGCTACATGAATAATGTTAACTTGAACTTAACCCCCCCCCCAAGTTGTGGGACATAAAAGAGACTCCAATTGGTATTTGGAGGAGAGATGTTTATGCTAGAACATTCCATTAACTTTCAGCAAACATGAAATTTAAATTGGAAAATGGAAGACAATATGCAGCCCTTGGGATAAATAATTAAAGTTAACCTTTCACTGTAAAACAGCACATTTACAGGAACATTTGTTGGCAATAATGCATTTTCCAACATGGTCCAAGATCTTTTCTAGGAGTGAATCTCAGGATCTGAACATGCTCTGAAGTGAATACACAGAGGTGATGTTTTGAAGGGAAGAATGGGCCTAACATTCCTTTTTATGTGAAGAACAAATAAGGTAAGATGGTTTGTGATCTAACTAGAGGTGCCTAACTCTCAAGAATTGGCTGCAGCAGGAATAAATCTTAGCAGTTCTTATAAAGAATGGAGTACCTAGGAGAAGAACAAGTTACTTCTCTGTTCCTTTATGCATATTTCTCTACTTTCCAAGAAACCTCATATTTTCAGGATCCTTTCTCCTCTTGGTACCTGTTTGATACAGTTTTGCTTCCCCTGGTCCCATAACTCTCCCCAGACTGCTGTCCTCTCTATTCACAATTGCTGTAAGGCATCATAATAGTCATTTATGTTTGTGGTTCATTGAACACATGCTTGCATCCTGTACTGTACTGTCTTATTCACAACAGTCCTGCCTCAGGACCTTTGTATATCTATGCCTTCTGCCTGAATGTTTTTGCCAGACATCATCTTCTTCCTTCAAGCTTCTATTAAGAAATCACTGATTCTCCAGACTATTTGGAACCCTCCATTTTATATACCACTCTCTATTTTTCATTTATGGGAATGGTTACATTATAGAACCTAAATAGTTACACAGTATTAAGATATCTGAACTCCCTGGTCGATTTTAAATTCGTGCTTTGACAGCTTGGATCTTTCTAACTTACCATGCTAAATTTTCAGCATTTAGCATTGTGCCTAGCATCCAAAAGGTGCTCAATAAACAGTTGTTAAACAAACATTATACAAAGTAAGTACTATAGGTGTCTTCACGTTAGAGAGGAGGAAGCTGAGTGAAAAAATTAACTTGCTCAACGTGACTCAACTACAAAGTGAGGAAGCTGATATTCACAAACACATCTACCATTATGATCCAGAGACATTAGTTTTACATACATCCCTCTCAAAAACTAGCTAAGTTGATTAAGAACAGTGATAAGAAAAGTTCTAAAGGTGTGACAAAAAAGATATCTAGGACCTCTGGAATAAGAAGGAAGATCTTGGGGATCAAAAGGCTTGAAGGAACTTTACTATCAGATAACAAATGGAAGGTCAAAGGTATTAGAGGATGAAAATACAAAGAGGATGAAAATGCAAAAGGGACTCCAGTCTTGTAGGAAAAGTGGAGGATCACTTTTGAACCTGCCAATCAATGCAGCATTATTTCTTGCAGGAAATGGTTCATGTCACTTAAGAACCATACTTCTAGCCGGGCTTGGTGGCTCAGCCTGTAATCCCGCGCCTTTGGGAGGCAGAGGTGAGTGGATTGCCTGAGCCCGCAGGTTCAAGACCCGTCCTGGGCAGCGAGACCTCATCTCTACAATAAATCAAAAAATCAGATGGGCATGGTAGCGCATGGCTGTAATTCCGGCTACTCAGAAGGCTGAGGCGGAAGGCTTGCCGGAGCCCAGCAGGCGAGGCTACGGTGGCCGGGAGCGGCCACTGCACTCCAGTCTGGGCAACCGAGTGAGACTCCAACTCAAAAAAAAAAAAAAGAACCATACTTCTGGCAGTCAGTGGGCCTTGTTATATTTCTGGGTTTGACTTCCAGCTCTGCTACTTACTAGCTATTGAGACCTCTGGAAAGTTTCTTAACCTCCCTGTGTTTTAGTTTCTCCTCCATAGGATTGGGGATAATAAGTACTTTTGATTAACGTTGATGGGAGAAGTAATATAGTTAAAATGTACAGATTAGTAGGTGGCCCAAAGTAATCACTTTATAAGCATTTTCTATTTTCTTGTTTTACAAATGACAGATGAAAGCTTGATGATCTATTTTTAAAAGCAGAACATGAAAAGGAGTGAAAATTAAGAAACCTTAGTTTTAGTATTCAGAAGGATGTAACACTTAGAAAGTCATCTGTTGACTAATAGAAAATATCAATCTGATCATGTATGTATAACTGACATTAAACGGTCAACTCAGATATGCACATATGCACTGGAAGCATATATACACATACTGTACCATATACCTTTATTTTCATTAACCTATATCCTGATTTTAATGAATTAGGTTTCCTGAAACCAGTGAGTAATGTGATGAAAAGGCTCAGAGGATCTCTTTATTGATACAAAAAAAAATTAGGAGGACTCTTCAAAACCGACAAATGTGAGAGGCTCCCAAATTCTATAACTTATTAGTATACATTCTGGTTATATCTTGAGTATACATGGCTTTCTTATTTTTATTTTTTCAGTTGAGTTCTCACTGTCACACAGGCTGGAGTGCAGTGGCATGATCACAGCTCACTGTAGCGTCGACCTCCTGGGCTTAGGCAATCCCTCCACTTTAGTCTCCAACAGCTGGAATTATAGACGCATGCCACTATGCCCAGCTTATTATTATTATTTTTCAAGGGGCTAGGTCTAACTATGTGGCCCAGGCTGATCTTGAGCGAGCTCAAACAATCCTACCTTGGCCTCCTGAAAAGTGATTACAGGCATGAACCACCATGCCTGACCGAGAGTAGATGGCTTTTTTCCCTTTTTTTTTTTTTGAGTTGGAGTCTCACTCTGTGGCCCAGACTGGAGTGCAGTGGCTGCTCCCTGCCACCACAGCCTCGACCTGCTGGGCTCCGGCGATCCTTCCGCCTCAGCCTTTCAAGTAGCCGGAACTACAGGCATGTGCTACCATGTCCGGCTGATTTTTTGATTTATTGTAGAGATGAGGTCTCACCAAGTTGCCCAGGCGGATCGTTTTTTCACTTCTACATTAGGGATAACATGAGGCAAGTATGTCTTGAATATTCTATCTATTTCAGCAAAAATACTTTTGTGGGTTTTTTTTTTTTTTTTTGAGAGAGAGAGAGATGAGGGTAGGGCAGTTGCTCTTTAGATGCACATTATTGAAGACTGGGCTTTGATGCTCCGTTGCTCTCATGTTAGCTGGCCAATTAATTATTTGCACTTAGCTAAAACTAAAACGTCTATCAGTATAAAGCAAGCTTACATCAACCTACAATATCCTGATTTTCTGCTATTTACTAGCTAAGTAGTCAGAGACAAGTTATTTAAAGCCTCTTAGCCTGCTCCTAGTTGTAAAATTGGAGTTATTACAGCACCTACCTTATGAGATTGTGTGAGATCTGAATGAGAAAATGCGTGTAAATTTTTAGATACTGTGCAAGGCATAAACACTCAAATGTTGCCCAAATCAATAAATGTCAGTCATTTTTAGCATGCTTTAGTGGGCTTATGTCACCAGTCAGAATAATGCATTGTTTAATTCATAGAGTTGCTTATGTAAATTAGCTATTAATAAGTTAACTCTAGGAACTTTTGCCATGGTTAATTTGAATAGTTAAAATTAATAATGGATAATCTTAAAAGTTCAGCTATTTGGAACTGCACACAATAACCATCATAATATTCTAATGTAAGGTACTATTGCCTATATAAACAAATGCTCTTTTTTTTGAATTGCAGTCTCACTCTGCCTCCCAGGCTGGAGTACAGTGGCACACTCACAGCCACCGCAGCCTCGACCTCCTGGGCTCAGACAATCCTTCCACCTCAGCCTTCCAGGTAGCTGGAACCACAGGCACATGTCACCACACCCAGTTAATTTTTTAATTTATTATAGAGACGAGGTCTCACCAAGTTGCCCAGGCTGGTCTCAAACCCATGGGCTCAGGCAATTCTCTTGCCTCCACCTCCCAAAGTGCTGGGATTACAGGTATGAGTCACCATGCCCAGCTACAAATGTTGTCTTTTAAACATTTCCATATTGCTAGAAGAGTTGCGCATGGATAGACAAAGTCCTACCTCTAGATCTTTATCCTCATCAATCTTTTGTATATTTTGGTAGGCAGCAGTGTAGAGCTCTAAAGCTTTCCCATGAAATGTCATTTCAATTGTGATGAAGTCTGAAAATATAGTCTAAAAAAACAAAGATTTGAATGTAAGCAATCATTTAGATTGGTTTATGAATTTAGAACATTTATTCCTCATTATAGCCTTGGAATTTAATGAAATGCAGAGGTATCTGTTTTTCTAGAGGGCAAATGAAGTACAAAACAACTGGGGAAAAAAGCCAAACAGTTGTAAAGACCTTTCACAGTGAAACCTCCAAATTATATATAGTATTTTCTGTTACCATTTTTATACTTTCCTCTTGTTTTTAATTTTAGTTAGCTCTCCTCTTTATACTCGATAATTGATATTTGTAATAAACATCTGACTAAAATGTCTATGCCTTATGTAGTCTGATATCACGTGCGTATGAAGTATTAGAGCAGTAGTTAAGAAGCTAATATTGCTGCAACTTCAACTGATGTTCAAACAATAGAATATGTTTAGACTCACACTCATTTTCCAGAGTACATGCCACTTATAGTCTTGAAACCTGAAGGAATTACTTGGTAATAATAACATTCTTACTACTGACAATCATACCATCCATTTGCATAGAGCTTTCCAATGGACAAATACAGACTTCCCTAGTGTTGCTCACAGCTAAACTGTTGAGATAAGAATATGATTCTAAAGTTCTAAGGTTACAGCTTTTGTCCAATAAAGTGTGCTGCAATCAGTCATTTTCTTCCCACATTTGCAGATAAGCTCTATCTGAATGTTTTTCTGTGAGCATGAAAAAAAACATATGACAAGGAGGATCATAAGCAAAGAATGAATGAAGATGTGCATATTGATCTAAGAAGGGGATGAGGTGATTTGTAGGTAGGGAAAAGATACAGACTAGTCAAGTTTTCAATTAATATGATCTTATCATTTTGCTAATTATCTTTTCCCAAAATAAAATTAAGCATTAATGTAGCATTAAAATCATAAAAGATTTTGGCAAATCAAGGGAAAAGGACAGCTCTCCAGAGCTCAGGCTATTCAAAAAGATGTCAGGAGAACTTTTATCCATTTGAAAATAATAGGTATCTATTCCATACTGTATACAAACCACAATTGTAAGATAAAATATTCACGTTTAAGATATTTAAAAATATAAAACCTAGAAGAAAATATAATCAAGTATTTCTATAATCTAGGGGATGAAAACCTTTCTAAGCTTGACAACAGGGCAGAAACCAAAAAGACCAATAAGTTAGGTAGCAAATAGAAATGTTCGGGGTACTCAAAACACTATGACTGTAAAACGAGAAAACATTTGCAACCAATTATCAGTTTAACATGAAGAACTACATTTCTTAATATAAAGGATTTTTATAAATTTTTAAGGAATGTCAACATCCAAAAGAAATAGAGGATAAGGACAAATGTCATTTACTAAATAAATATATTATTAAATACATGGAAAGATGCTATGCAATAATGCTATGCAAATGAGATACTGATTTTTGTGTGTGTGTGTGTGTGTGTGTGAGTTGGAGTCTCACTCTTGCCCAGGCTGGAGTACTGTAGCATGATCACGCTCCTGCAGCTTCAACCTGCTGCGCTCAGGCAATCTTCTGCCTCAGACTTCCAAGTAGTTGGAGCTACCATGCCCAGCTAATATTTTTTCTTTTTATTTATTGTAGAGATGAAGTCTTGCCAAGTTGTCCAGGCTGGTCTTGAACTGTTGTGCCCAGGCAATCCTTTTGCCTCGGCCTCCCAAAATGCTGGGATTGCAGGTATGAGCTACGGCACCTGGCAAGATGCTGATTTTTTAAAAAAATCTATTAAAAATAATACTACTTGTTGTACCTGTGCTCATGCAAGGTTCAGTAGGAATGTTAATTGATTGCACTTTTGTGGTCATTTTTTTTTTTTGAATCGGAGTCTCACTCTGTTGCCCAGGCTGGAGTGCAGTGGCACACTCATGGCCACTACAGCCTCACCCTGCTGGGTTCAGGCAATTCTTCTGCCTCCAGGTAACTGGAACCATAAGCATTCATCACCACACCTAGCTAATTTTTTGATTTATTGTAGAGACAAGGTTGTTGCTCAGGCTGGTCTCAAACCCCTGAGATCAGGCAATCCTCTCACCTCTGCCTCCCGAAGTGCTAGGATTACAGGCATGAGCCACCATGCCCGGCCTGTGGTCATAAATTTTAAAACTAGGTATTAAAATTATGAGTGTATGCTTTTTGAACAAGAAACTTCACTTGTTGAAATTTATCCCAAGAGAATAACTGGGCCAACAGAAAAGATGACATTTAAGGATGTATAATGATGCAGTGACATTTATAATTTAAAAATTAACCTAGATGTGCACCAATGAGGGGTGATTAATAAGCAAATATATCCATATTGAAGAACATGGTACCCAAATTGATATGGATCTCTGTTTCTTAGAATACCATGATAATACATTTTCAAAAGACACACTTTTATGGTCTCATTTATATATAACTCTTGGGGCTAAAAATAGTAACTTCCTCATGAGGTTGTTTTGAGGAGTAAATTATCCACAAAAATGCTTAGAGTGGTACCTGGCACATAGTCAATGTTTAAGAAATGTTTGTTATTGTTATTACCATATCTGTGTATCTGTGCATAGAGGAAAAGTCTGAAAGGATATAATAAAAATGCTGATTATTTTTCAGTGGTGAGATTATATTGTCTATAAAGTTCTATGATTTTATATTTATAATAAAAATTAAGCTACTAAAAATTAAGATGTTTCTTGTTTGTGCCAGCTACTTCAACACATACTGACCTCCTGTCTCTTTTTGTTCCAAGAGTAATCTCCGGCCAAGTACCTTTTTTGTAGATGTGAAATTCCCTTGACGTTCACCATATAATTGATGACTTTTTCTATTACATGGAAAACAAATGGGATTGTGATTTTTCTCTCTTGTTTTGTACACTAAGTTCTATACCAGCCTTTCTCACAAAGATACTCTTCGTAAAGTTCCTATGAAAAGTCTAAGAGTTGCATTGCCTTGCTCATGAATGTCATTAACCAAAATTTCAGTGGGCTTCTCAGTTAAAATCTACCTAAAAGACACAAATTGCTCACTACTGACAATCATTTCTGCTTCCAGAGTGGTGAAAGAAGGATCCTCAAGCTTTGCCTTCATTTGAAGCAGTAGCCCGACAAGAATAAAAACGTTCTAGGTTTATTTCTCCCCAAAATGAGAGGCATCAATAACTTTGACTTTTCCCAGAATTTGTCTCACACACAGAAATGTTTGTGAAATATGCTCAAATCAGTGTAGCAATAAATATCTAAATATTGTTCTCATTAGAAATAAGGAGGCTTGGCCGGGCTCGGTGGCTCAGCCTATAATCCCAGCGCTTTGGGAGGCTGAGGTGAGCAGATTGCCTGAGCCCGCAAGTTCGAGACCCGCCTGGGCAACTTGGTGAGACCTCATCTCTACAATAAATCAAAAAATTAGCTGGGCGTGGTAGCGCGCACCTGTAGTTCCAGCTACTTGGAAGGCTGATGCGGAAGGATCGCCAGAGCCCAGCAGGCGAGGCTGCGGTGGCCGAGAGCGGCCACTGCACTCCAGTCTCAGCGACAGAGTGAGACTCCAACTCAAAAAAAAAAAAGAAATAAGGAGGCAGTGGTGTAACTGTTTCTGGCTGATCATTAAGGCTATTGTTACCATGACATTTCTGCATGCCTCTTTATTATAAGAGACCCAAAAATGGGGCCAAACTTGGAAAAGAACCAGTTTGCCGATGATGAGGAAAGATGCCAGAATGGAGAGGTTCAGACACACAACAGGCTCTGATATTGATATCTGATGCTCATATTTCTGGGAATTTGCTAAGCCTATAGGAGTTTGCATTGTAAGTTGTCTACATGATTTTGAATGTAGAGAATTTTAAGAAAACCACTTAAAAGATTAGAAGTAATAATCAAGTTTGTTAAAGTAGTAGCATATAAGGTCAACTGAACCAAACGATTTTTGGTCAACAGAACCAAAATCAATTGTATTTCTATACGTTTGCAGTGAACAATCTGAAAATAATTTATAATAGCACGTGGATGTGTAAAATATTAGGAAAATTTTAACAAAGGGAATGCAAAATTTATACTCAGAAAACTACAAATGTTGTTTAAAGAAACTGAGGAAAATTCAAATAAATGGAGAAAAACCCATATCCATGGATTGGAAGAATTCATTCCAATACTGTCAATACTCCTCAAATTTATCTGCACATGTGATTCAATCCCCATCAGAACCCCAGCTGCTGCCTTTGTGGAAATTCATAAGTCCATTCTAAAATTTATGTGGAATTGCAATAGATCCAGAATAGCCAAGTCAATATTAATTTTTCAGGATGGTGAAAAGGAAGACTCACATAGACTGATTTAAAACTTACCTCAAAGCAAAATAGTGTGATACTGGCATAAGGATAGACACATAGATAATGAAAAAGAATTAGAATTCTGAAATAAAGCTATATCAATTGATTTTCAACAAAGTTGTCAAGGTCATTCACTGGGGAAAGAATAGTCTTCAACAAATGATGTTGCAACAACTGGATAGTCACATGCAAAAGAATGACATTTAACCTTTAGCTTACACCTTATTCAAAAATTAAGTGAATCAAAGACATATGTAAGAGCTAAAACTATAAAAACTACCAAAAGACATAGGGATAAAGCCTCATTATTTCAAATGAGCAACAAAAGAAAAGATAGATAAATTGGACACCACCCCGATTAAAAACTTGCCCTTAAAGAACTCCAACAAGAAAGTGAAAACAACTTGCAGAATCGGAGAAAATAATTGCAGATTATTTATCTGATAATGGACTTCTATCCAGAAAATATACATATATGAGACTTCCCATAACAAAAAGAATGAAATTCATATATGAGCAAAAGATCTGAATAGTTGTTTCTTCAAGGAAGATATACGTAAATGGTCTTTAAGCATCCTAAGAGAAAGCAATTCAAAACTATAATACCAGGTGTGGTGAACTCATGGCTGTAATTCCAGTACTTTGGGAGGATGAGGTGGGAGGATCACTGGAGACCAGGAGTTTGAGACCAACCTGGACAACATGAGACCTCATTTCTACTAAATATAAACAAACTCCAATGAGCTACTACTTCAAAGTAGTAGGACATTAATTTTTCAAGATGGAACAAAGTAGGAAGACTCACAGTCTAATTTAAAGCTTGCCTTAAGGCAATGTTAATCAAAATAGTGTGATACTGGCATAAGTATAGACATATAGATAATGAAAAAGAATTAGAATCCTGAAATAAAGCTACATCAACTAATTTTCATTAGGATGAAATAATTTTCACTAGGATGGCTACAATCGAGAAGTCTTATGAATAGCAAGTAATTGGAACCTTCACATTGCTGGGGGTTAAATATAATGGTGTACTCGCTTTGGAAAACTAGGATGAAGCATAGAGTTACTAACGATCCACAATTTCCCTCCTAGGTATATACCCAAGATAAATGAAGGAAAGCTTGTATGTAAATGCTTCTATCAGCATTATTCATAATAGCCAAAAGGTGGAAACAAACCAAATATCAACTAATAAGTGGTAAACAATATGTGGGAACATCCATACCATGGAATATGATTAGGCCATAAAAAGGAATGAAGTGCTGACACATCCTACAACATGAATAAGTCTTGAATACAGGATATATAAAAATCAGTCAGTCATCAAAGTCAACATAGTTCCTGACTTACTTCATATGAAATGTCCAGTGTACCTCAGTCCATAGAGATAAGGATGATTAATGGTGGGCACCCAGTGCTGGGAGGCAGGAAAGTAAAGAAGTGTACAAGGTTGGGGTGAGAAAATGTTCTAAGACGGAATGGTAACGGCTGCACATAACTGTGAATAACAACCAATGAGTTGTACACTGTGAATTACAGAATTACATCTCCATTTTTTTTTAAGTTTAGGTTTTTCCTGTCCTTGTTTTTTCTTCGTATGACCATCAGAAGACTTCCTTGTTTGGGGGGCATAATCTAGCAGACAAGGGGAAGAGCCTGGAAGCTTTTTCTTCTCTGTGCATACTTCATTGTGCAGCCCTTCGCTCCCCCTCTCCTACTGCTTTATGAAATCCCAGGTAGTAAGAATTGCAGTCAGAAAGTCTCCTGTCACCTCTGCCCAGTTTTGTAGTCAGGGAATTAAAACCACCTGTAGGGTAGCCAGCATGTAGGTAGCACACAGCAGTGAGCCCAAAGATTAGAGCAGAGATGCATTTTCAAGTGTAAAAGATATTTTGCAGGCTTGAGGAATAGTGGGGTGCGGGGTCAGACCACATCATTCAAGAAGTTCTTAGATGGCCGTGGAATTGGGCATGCCTCACAAGATCCATTCCCATGTTCAGGTTATAGCAAATTACAGTCTTAACAGTCATCCTTTCCCTCCCTCAATTTAAGAGAGGATGTCACCAAGCATGGTGGTGCACACCTGTAATCCCAGCACTTTGGGAAGTGGAGGCAAGAGGATTGTCTGAGCCTAAGGGTTCAAGACCAGCCTGGACAACTTGATGAGACCTCATCTCTACAGTAAAGCAAAAAATTAGCTGGGTGTGGTGGTGTGTGCCTGTGGTTCCAGCTACTTGGAAGGCTGAGGTGGAGGGATTGCCTGAGCTCAGTAGATTGAGGTTATGGTAACCGTGACTATGACACTGCACTCCAGCCTGGGCAACAATGACTCTGACTCAAAAAAGAAAAAGAGGACATGAGCAGGTGTCCAGCTTTCTACCCTAACCATATTCTCCCAGCTTGATAAAAAAGTCTGGCTCAGGATAGCCTCCTGAGATGCTCTTCTGTAAGTTGCCATCTACTATTACACAGTAGGGTGCAGAGCCTGTGACTGAATTGAGAGGTGCTGAAATTCTTTGAAACTATGATAGGAAGTTAAGGAAAATAAAAGATGCACATGAATGTTGTTTCACGAATTTAGGAGAGGAATGGTATACAACTAAGTAGCAGAAAGTACTTATTTTATTGATAAAAACATAGCTAATGAAAGCAGATTTCTCTGTCAGCAACAATAGAAAACTTCTGTTTAAAGCTTGTTATAGGCAGCCAGACACAGGGGCTTATGCCTGTAATCCCAGCACTTTGGGAGGAAGAGGCTAGAGGATTGTCAGACCTCAAGGGTTGGAGACAGCCCAGGTAACTTTTTTTTTTTTGGAGTTGCAGTCTTACTCTGTCACATAGGCTGGAGTGCAGAGGCACACTCGCAGCCAATACAGCTTTGACCTGCTGGGCAACTTGGCGAGACCTCATCTCTACAATAAGTTTTAAAAAATTAGCTGGGTGTGGTAGCGTGCACCTGTAATTCCAGCTACTTGGAAGACTGAGGCGGAAGGATCATCTGAGCCCAGCAGATCAAGGATGTGGTGGCTGCGAGTGTGTGGTGGCTGGAGTGCCATTGCACTCCAGCCTTGGTGACAGAGTGAGAGTCCAACTCTAAAATAAATAAAACTTATTACAGGAATATCTACATTGAGAGAAAAAAGACATCCTGAGATGAATCTTAAAGTCTATAAGGGGGTTATAAACAATCCTTAAAATCTTTTACTTTTTTTTTTATTTGGGTCTCACTTTGTTGCCAAAGCTGATCCTAACATTTTGAGATTAGCGATGTGAACCTCTGTGCACAGTGCCCAGACTTTTTTTTACCCCAAATAAACATAGGGTCTCTGTATGTTTCCCAGGCTGGTCTTAAACTTCTGGGTTCAAGCAATCCCCCATCTCAGCCTCCCAAAGGGCTGGGATTACAGGTATGAGCCACCATGTCAGGCTAATCCTTCAAATTTTTCCAAGATGCCTATTAAAGAGTTAGTGATGATGAACTGAATTTCATGATCCAAAAGAAAGTTTCAGACCTACTGATGTGTTACAATAAAGGAAGGCAATTCTTCTTATTTTGTTGACTAAGGCACCATATCACTCTGGATGCAAATCTGTATGTTTGGTTATTGTTATCCTGTTTACTTATTAATGATAGTGAATTATAATGGAACACAGATTTCTTTAAAACTTAATTGTTTTATGGTTCATATTTCTAGCTATGGCACTTTGGGTAAGTCACTTTACGTCTCTGCTTAATTTATTAATAACACCACCTCATTGTCATGGGGTTGCTGTGAAGACTGAAGGATAATTTATGAAAAGTACATGAAATAGCTCCTAGTATATAAAAACACAGCAAATGATAGTTTACTTCATTAAGTAGTATTTGTGATAAAAGGGTAAATATTTGGCCTCTCGTTGGGAATGTTGGCCCTTTTTGTAGCATTGTTCCCATAAGAAAATAAGATTTCATATATTTTCATTTACTTTTGTGTTAAAGACTACTTCCGGGCTAAAAATCAGAGTTATTTAAAATTTTGGTAAGTTTAAATTAAAATATAAGGAAAAAGCTTGTTTTGAACATTAACAGTTGCTTTAGTACCTTTATATCCTTTATTTTCTTCTTTTCAAAATTGTCAATAGTTTCCTCCAGGTGATGACTTGTTCGGGTTGCAGCAATTGTAGCTCTATGTAATTCACTTTCTGCCTACAAAAGTATTCCATACACAAAGATATGAAAAATAAAATCAGAATGCATTCAGTTGAGCCTATTGGTAAATGTTACCATTGCAGTACTGGCTTTTAGATATCAATGTAAATTGTTCAATATGACATTTTATCACATAAAATGAAATGATCTATATAAGCACATAGAAATAACAAGCTTAGAGCCATTAAATGACATGATTCATGATCTCAAAACAGAACAAAAATCGTTTCTTTTCACAAAATCACCCTTCAAAGCAATTTTGGAACTCTTTTCTCTGTAAAGGCCATCAGAGTTGTCATTGTATTACCTTTGATGTCCTTAATGTTATCAAAATAGCTTCTTTTCAATATTTCCTTTATCTTCAGGTAAAGAAAAAAGTTGCTGGCACATGCTTGTAGTACCAGCTACTTGGAAGGCTGAGGCAGAATGATTGCCTAAGCCCAGCAGGTTGAGGATACCATAGCCAAAAGCATACTCCTGCACTCCAGCTTGGGCAACAGAATGAGACTCAAACTCAAACTCCAAAAAAAAAAAAAAAAATATATATATATATATATATATATATAAAATTGGGAGCCAGATCAGGTGAGCAGGTGAGTAGGACAGTTGTTCCAATACAGTTACTGGTTTATTGGGTAAAAACTCCCTCAAAGACAGTGCTGTGTGAGCTAGTGCATTGTCATGATGCAAAAGCTCCTTTGGGACCATTTCTACACACACCTTTCTCATGCCAAGATTTTCAGTTAACATTTTCCTGTTTCTCTATTGATGTTTATTTTGTCTGTTATGCTTCTCAAAGTCAGCTGATGATTCTGATATACAATTCGATGAATTTTTGCAATGTTTTTGTCAGTTCTGCTTGTTACTGGTCATCCTGAACTCTTCATCTGTGACACTTTCTCTTCCCTCAAAAAAACGTTTAATACATTTGTACACTGTCGTTTCCTTCATGACATTATCCTTATAAACTTGGATTAACATATCTCTAATTTAGTTTCCATTCTTGCTAAGTTTAACAAAAAATTTAATGTGTGTTCATTGTTGTAATTCAAGCTCCGACATTCTTGCGACAGTACACAAAAAGCATGCAACAACAATAATGAACGCCACTCAGCAAGACACTGCCACACATCAACACGAACACAGCTGGGAAACCCTGATAATACCAAGGTTATGAAACCTTACTGAGTCGTTCATACAGTGCTGTCAACGTAAGTGCACGGTGTCAAGTTCATGAACTTAATTGTCACACCTTGTAAACTAAATGGCAAGTCTAATTCTTTGCTTTAGACATTCTGACAGATAATCATAATCTCTAGATCTGTGTTGTACAATCAATATTGTGGCCACTAGCTATGTGTGGCCCTTTATATTTAAATTAATTACAATTAAATGATATTTTAAAAATTGGTTGTTCTAGTTGCATCTCAAGAGCTCAAGAGCCATATTATCGCTGGTGGCTACAGTACTGTCAAGTGCAGAACATTTCCAATCTCATCATGTATTTCTCCTTAAGCATTGCTTCCTTTAGAACATAGTTGCCCCAAAACATTTTTTATATATATTTTGAGTTGGGTCTGCACTTGGTCACCCAGGCTTGAGTGCAGTGGCAGGATCATGGCTCACCACAGTCAGGCGATTCTTCTGCCTCAGCCTCCCAAGTAGCTATGACTACAAGCGTGCAACCACATCTGGCTAATTTTTTTTTTTGTACAGACGGCATCTCACTGTGTTGCCCAGGCTGGTCTCAGATGGCTGGGCTCAAGCAGTCCTCCCACTTTGGTCTCCCAAAGCGCTAGGATCATGGGTGTGAGCCTCCACACCTGGCAAAATTGTTTCTTTTTTTTTTTTTCCTTTTCTTTTTGCAACTTTGATCTGCTGGGATCAGGTGATCCTTCCAACTCAGCCTTCCACACAGCTGAAACTATAGGCACATAACACCATATCTGGCTAATTTTTGGACTTATTGTAGAGCTGAGGTGTTGCCATGTTGCCCAGGCTGGTCCCGAGCTACTGGACTCAAGCAATCCTCTTGCCTCCGCCTCCCAAAATGCTGGGATTATAGGCATGAACCACTGCATCCAGCCAAAATTTTTTCTTTTTCTTTTCTTTTTTTTGAGTTGGAATTGCACTCTTTGTCGCCCAGGCTGTAGTGCAGTGGCACACTCATGGCCACTGCAGCCTCGACCTGCTGGGGTCAGGCGATCCTTCTGCCTTAGCCTATCAAGTAGCTGGAACTACAGGCATGCATCACCACGCCCAGCTAATTTTTTGATTTATTGTCGAGATGAGGTCTTCCCAAGTTGCCCAGGTTGGTCTCAGGGTTCAGGCAATCCTCTCATCTCTACCTCCCAAAGTGCTGGGATTGCAGGCATAAGCCACTGCACTAGGTGATTTTTTCTTAAACAGTTGAAGTAGAAAGAAATTTTAAAAGATATAGTCCAATATTCCAATTACATTCTTTCTAGTAAAGTTTTGTTTCCTATGCTAGCATTATATTTACTCAAGTTTCATATATCATCATTTAATAATCATGAGAAAAACTTGAATTTGTCATCAAAGTTCTGAGATATGCAATAATATCATGACATTTGGCCCTTGCTTTCCTTTGCAAGAAAATGTATAAATTGAAACAAGTAAAAGGGTTTACTACAAGGATCCACTTCTTGACATGCCCCTTTATCACTCACCTGTGACTGAAATTTTTCATAAAGGAATAAATACGGATCAAAGAGAGTATAACTTTTTTCAATATATATATATATATATATATATATTTTGAGTCAGAGTCTTACTCTGTTGCCCAGGCTGGAGTGCAGTGGTATGCTCACAGTCACCACAGCCTCGACCTGCTGGACTCAGGTGATCCTTCAGCTTCAGCCTTCTAAGTAGCTGGAACCACAGATACACGCCACCACACCCAGCTAATTTTTTTGATTTATTGAGGTCTCGTCAAGTTGTCCAGGCTGGTCTCGAACCCAAGGGCTCAGGCAATCCTCTCTTCTCTGCCTCTCAAAGTGCTGGGATTACAGGCGTGAGCCACCACGCCCAGCTAAAAGAATATATTTTTCTAGAATACTATACTATTATATACTCTCATAATTAGGTTGTATATTAATTGTTTGTATATATTGATTATACACTGAAATAATTAGATCCATTTGTCAATTTGAAGATACTTAGCACTTAAAAGGAGATTTATACATTTCTCTCTGTATACATTTACCAGATGGGGTGTAAACTTTTTTAAACCACACCAATTTTCAACCTAATCATAACCAGGAATCAAAAATAATCCCCTTTATTACTGAGCTTGGGATTCTTTAAACTGTAACCTGATCACAGGAAACTCAAAAGTAAGAGAGCTTCCTTGAAGAATAATTAGTATTAAAAAACTCAGTTATTTGACAAAGGTTAGTCTTTTGCTAATGAAAATATTCAAGCAGGCTAATTTCTTTTTCTTTTGAGTTGGAGTCTCACTCTGTCGCTCAGACTGGAGTGCAGTGGCCGCTCCCGGCCACCGCAGCCTCGCCTGCTGGGCTCCAGCGATCCTTCCGCCTCTGCCTTCCAAGTAGCTGGAACTACAGGCGCGCGCTACCACGTCCAGCTAATTTTTTTTATTGTAGAGATGAGGTCTCGCCAAGTTGCCCAGGTGGGTCATGAACCCGCGGGCTCAGGCATTCCTCTCACCTCAGCCTCCCAAAGGCGCGGGATTACAGGCTGAGCCATCGAGCCCGGCTAAGCAGGCGAATTTCTAATACTGTTAATTATATGTAACTGATGCTGTTTTTTATTTGTGACCATCTCTTTTTGACTCATGCCTTTCTTCTTCTCATATACTGATATTTTTAATTTAAAATTGGGATGAGTAAGTGGAGTTGGCTAAACAATGAAAGCAGAAGGAAACAGAGGCCATAGCTGGGATAGATGCATCTTAAACTTTTTTAAAATAAAAAAAAGAAATCTTTAACATATGTGTGTATATGTGTGTGTGTGTATACTTTTGTGTGTGTGTGTGTGTGTGTGTGTGTGTGTGTGTGTGTGTGTGTGTGTGTGTATACTTTTGGTATGTGTGAAGATGAGGGTCTGGGCTGGGTACGTTGGCTCATGCCTGCAATCCTAGCACTTTGGGAGGCCAAGGTGGGAGGATCGCTTCAGTCTAGGGTTCAAGACCACCCTGGTCAAAATAGAGGGAACTTGTCTCTACAAAATAAAAAAATTAGTTTGGCGTGGTGGTATATACCTGTAGTTCCAGCTGCTTGAGAGGCTAAGGTGGAATGATTGCCTGAGCCCTGGAGGTTGAGGCTGCAGTGACTCATGATCATGCCACAGAGTGAGACCTCAACTCAAACAAAACAAAACAGATGGCGAGGTCTTGTTTTTTTGCCCAGGCTGGTCTTAAACACCTGGCCTCAAGAAATCCTCCCCGCTTTGGCTTCCCAGAGTGTTGGGATTATAGGTGTGAGCCACTGTGCCAACCCATCTTAACCTTCTATCGTCCTCCAGCAACTACTACTACTACTACTATTTATTTCTTAAATTTTCAGATCCCTTCACTCTAGCATGGCATCTCACCCAAACTCACATGGCTATAGATTTTTCTTTTCTTTTTTGAGTTGGAATCTCACTCTGTCACCCAGGCTGGAGTGCAGTGGCATGCTCACGGTCACCGCAGCAATCTGCTGGGCTCTAGTGAACTTTCTGCCTCAGCTTTCCAAGTAGCTCAAACTACAGGCATGTGCCATTGCGCCCAGCTACTTTTTTGATTTATTGTAGAGATGAGGTCTCGTCAAGTTGCCCAGGCTGGTCTCAAACCCGTGAGCTCAGGCAGTCCTCTCACCTTGGCCTCCCAAAGTGCTAAGCCACCGCACCCAGCCAAGAATATAGATTTCTAGTATTTCTTCCTCTCACTGAAAATTCTTCAAAATCCTATACTGTACCCTTTGGGTAGAAAAGAATTTTGATTCAAATATAAGATAAAGCTTCATGAATATCAATATCAGTATATTAAATGGTATGAGTTGAGAGTTGAAAATGACTTATAAAAGGGTAAGCCAGATTGGTGTTTCTCAAACGGTTCCAGGAAGCTTGTTCAGAAGCCACCTGGGGCCAAGCTTAGGGACTGAACAGGTAGAGCCTGGGGACTCTTCTTTACGCATCCTCTTGTTATCAGAGGTACAGCATACTTTTTTTTTTTTTTTTTTTGAGTTGGAGTCTCACTCTTGTTGCCCAGGCTGGAGTGCAGTGGCACTCTCACGGCCACTGCAGCCTCAACCTTAGCCTTTCAAGTAGCTGGAACTACAGATGTACAATACCACGCCTGTCTAGTATTTTTTTGTGATTTATTGTAGAGACGAGGTTTCACCAGGTTGCCCAGGCTGGTATTGAACCCATGGGCTCAGGCAGTCCTCTTGCCTCGGCCTCCCAAAGTTCAGGGATTACAGGCTGAGCCACCACGCCTGGCCAGCATACTTCTTCTAAATAGAAGGATTTTAAGGGTCCATCCTGGTAAAAATTCTATGATACTATGACTGAATATTTTAATCTTTACATTGAATACATTTATATGTAGATGGTCCTTTATTTTTTGGTCTCAGGTTATCAAATCTGAGTGAATGAGCAAAGTGATTTATGTGTAGTAATCATCTCTTCAGGTGTATTTCTTCCCCCATGTGAACTCACAGACCTGCTTTATCTAGGCTCTAAGATGACCTCTCTTGCACAACAATGTTTATAGCAGAGCCTAAGTCAGAAAAATCTGTGTCTTAGGAATAGATCCATTTCTGTGTTGTGTTGATACCAATACGCCTAATTCAATCTTACCAACATTCCAGGTATTACAATTTACTACCTTAGTATAGCTTTCATATCCCCGCCCCAGAAGAGAACAACAACAATAACAACAAAATTCTGATCTCTAGTTTAATTCCTAACCACTGGAGACACTCCTGCCTTGCTCTCTAGTTGTCAGTCATTAATTTTCCAGCAATCTCTTGTTTGTCTGACTTACTTAAAGCATAGTCTTTATAACCTCCAGTGTGCAAATATTTTTTTTTTTTTTAAGGTGGAGTCTCATTCTGTCGCCCAGGCTGGAATGCAGTGGGATGCTCATGGCCACCCCAGTGTCAACCTGCTGGGATCCGGTGATCCTTCCGCCTCAGCCTTCCAAGTAACCGGAACTACTGACGCACGCTACCACACCCAGCTAAATTTTGATTTATTGTAGAGACAAGGTCTCACCAAGTTGCCCGGGCTAGTCTCAAACCCGTGGGCTCAGACAATTCACTCACCTTGGCCTCCCAAAGTGCTGGGATAACAGGCTGAGCCACAGAGCCCAGTCCAGTGTGCATTTCTTAAGCCTCAAAAACTCTAGATATTCCTGTCCCAGCCTCCAGTGGGCACTCCCAACCCTAAGGCTGCCCATTTTTCATTAGCACAAAATTGGGTTTATATACTTTTGGTCCAAGGAAGAAGGACCAAGCAACTAGTACAGCCCCAAATCACTGCTCAAGGGCCTCCCTTCAGGAATGGAGGTATTGGAGGGAACTCCAAGTGCCCTTAAGAGCCATTTCTCTTGTGTTTGTGGTTTTGGCTGAGCTAGGCAGTAACAACCTTAAGAAAGCAGGGAGGAGACAGATAAGAAGGAAAGGAGAAAAGAGGCAGCAGGGATATTAGTGCTTCCTACACCATTCTGCCTATGCCAGCAATTAATGAAGCAATCTTGTATATTTTGTTTACACATGAACAAATCACATTCTAGTTAAAGAAATAGTCATGTTTGACAGTTCTTACAAAAAAATATTAAAAACAAAAGCAAACACCCCTCAGCAAATCTTCATCATATGCAAGACAAGGGCAAAAAAAATATAATAATAACAGTCATGTTTAAGAACTTTGTTACAGTAGACACTCCTATCTAGATCCCTTTGTATCCAACTTGGACCTCAATTATACATTTAAATTTCCAGAGAATCACTAACTGAAAGGCATCATTATGGTTTTATGCATTTGTTTTATTTTTAAAAGATAAAGGGAATTATAATAGAAAGATTATCTTTCCTGTTCTCAAAAGCAGGGCAGAGAGGACACTGATATATTAGGATAAATGATAGTTATTTAAGTTAATTTCATAATTAATATTTAGTCATCACTCTGTGAAAAAAAATCAGAAATCTGAATGTACTGTATAAAAACATCTGCTTTGGCCAGGCACTGTGGCTCACACCTATAAACCCAGAATATTGGGAGGCTGACTTGGGAGACTACTTGAGCCCATGAGTTCAAGACCAGTCTAGGCAATATAGTGAGACCTCATCTCTACAAAAACTAAAAAAGTAAAAGCCAGGCATGGTGGCATGCACCTATAGTCCCAGTTACTTGGGAGGCTGAAGCAGAAGGATCACCTGAGCCCAAGAGGTTGAGGCTGCTGTGAACCTTATCAATGCCACTCCACTCCAGCCTGGGTGACAGAGTGAGACCCTGACTCAGAAAATAAATAAATAAATCTGCATTTACAACTGAATTTGTTTTCTTTGAAAACTCTATTATATAACATAATATTGAGGGGGCTCATCTCTTTAAAATTAATTAATTTCTATAGTAAGGATTCCTAAACATGTTTTTTTTCAACCTTTATACTCAAATTTTCCACTCATTTAAAAGTAAAAATGTGGCCGGGCACGGTGGCTCATGCCTATAATCCCAGCACTTTGGAAGGCCGAGGTAAGAGGATTGCCTGAGCCCGCGGGTTCAAGACCAACCTGGACAACTTGGCTTATCTCTACAATAAGTCAAAAAATTAGCCAGGCATGGTGGCATGTGCCTGTAGTTCCAGCCACTCGGAAGGCTGAGGCAGAAGGATCGCCTGAGCCCAGCAGGTCGAGGCTGCAGTGGCTGGGAGTGTGCAACGGCCCTCCAGCTTGGGTGAGAGAGTGAGACTCCAACTCAAACAAAAAAAAAGTAAAAATGCACAATTACCATGCGCATTTACTTTTGTACTGCATTCCTTACAAAGCATTTGTTAAAAGACCAAAATTCAAAGGATACAATAACATGTCGATCGGATGGGTTTCGCTGGCGTGTTCTTTCTAATTGAATTAACTGCTTAGCTTCTTGATTCCTTGCTCTTAATGTTTCTTTGAGGTCGTCCTGCAAATAAGCATTGTTTGTGAATAAAATTTTCTGATTTAAGAAATAAAATACACACATTCTGTGTTTGATTTATTATAGAGATGAGGTCTTGCCAAGTTGCCCAGGCAGGTCTCGAACCCCTGGGCTCAGGCAATCCTCTTGCCTCCGCCTCCCAAAGTATTGAGATTATAGGCATGAGCCACCACGCCTGGCTTTCCACACATTTTAAAAGCCTAAATGTTATCACCTGCTTTGAAAGAAAAAATATAAACTTACACTCATATAATAAAGCAATTTTTATATATATATATATTCTTCATGATTATAAATATTCAATAGTTTAAAGCTTCCGTAATAATGTCTTATGCTGCTACAATAATACTCTCAGGCACACTAAAAGTATTTCATTATTCTCAAAGATCTAAAAAGTGATCTTTCAGAGTATGTAAAAACAATGACTACATGATACTTTGTACTTTCTATTACAAGGACAATTGGAAATCTCATATTCTTTGCCTAATATTAGGTGAAAAAAATAAATTTCCTTACCCGTTTAATTTTTACAATGTTCCCATAAGCTTTCAAAGGTTCAACAACTTTGGTTTCAAGTCTTTCAACCTATGACAAATTAGTATAAAATATAACTGAAAAGAAACATAGACATACCAAAATTTAAATTCTGAACTAAAATTTATACATTTGAATTGAACATAATTACTCTAGAGATTAATGTTTTTAAAACTTTAAATTAAAATGGCACTGTTTATCCTATTTTTAACCTGTAAATAAAAGGGTATTCACAGAAATTAAGACTCAAAATCTCAAACACATGAAAAACAGCTCAGGTGTACACTAACAGAAAAAGCAGAAAAGCACCTGATATGCAATAAGACAAGAAACTGTCTCAGGCCTCTGAGGAGCTCATCCCTGCCATAGCATCATCTGAGTATTACCTCTATGCATTAAGGTAGTAGTTTCAGGGCAAGTTTTAAGATATCTCAAATTTTAACACAGCTACCATTATCAGTATGTTTTGCACACTTTACATATACAGAGGTGCCAAAAAATGTATTCATGTTTTAAGAAAGAAAAAAAACTGTATTAAAATTATAATACTCAATATATACCAAAACAAAAGATGAATACAAGTCACATTTGACTTCTGCAATTACACTTTACTACAGTAATACAACTCTACTTTGAAAAGCAATACATTTTTTTGGCACCCCCGGGTACTATCTCTGCGTCATAATAGTGCACCCTTCCAGAAAAGAAAATTTGAAGCTGTTTGATAAAGGACAGTGGATATATTTATTAATAAAGCAACACAACTTTCAAAAGCAAATATCCTTAGGGATCACTGTATTAGCTGCATGTTTGTCCTGAGAAACCACTGGTGAACTGTCAAAGCCTAGAGAATAAAACACATGTTGCGGAGCAGTCACACTGTATGACTGATCGCTTTAGTTGGAATTAAACAACTTTTCTTATGCATTATAGATTGTTAGTCACATTCTGGGTCATTACTTCTTTCATTAACAGCACTACTGGAAGACATGGAAGAGACAGATTTTTCTTAAAAGCAAGAATATTGATACAGCACAAGAAAAATGACTTGGACGTTAAACTTTTGTCTCAGGATAGGTAATGTAAGTGACATGTATTTAATTGCCTAAAATGAATATGTATTTTTTAATAGCAGGAAAAAGGCTCTTATATGATAATTGTTTATATAATTAATGAGTTCATTTCATATTGATTTTTCTTTAGTTTCTAAAAATAAAATGTGTTTTATTCTGAAAGATTTTAGAAAAACGTATTAGGAATCCTGAAATCATGAATATGCAGGAGAGTTTAGCCACCATTTCACCAAATCCATACACTGATGATTCAGCATAAGGAAGACTCGCATCTTCTTTCTGTTCTCTTTTGTGTTTCTACCTTTTGTCATGTTCACTAGTACCTCACCACTTGATAAGCAAGGAGATAGAAGAGGAACACATGTCAAGCAGTTAACTTTGCTCTCTGATAAACAGCATAAAGGTTTTCTTGAATGGAGTACTGAAATTATTGGCTAAATGGGATTTTAGGATTATGTGTGACTATAAATCAGTTTTGAGACATTAAAATCCTCAGTTATGTATAACTGAGAGTTGCTTATCCATTACAAAAGAAGTGTCATAGGACAAGAACTCAATCTTTTCCCAAAAAGTACCCGGAAATGTGATTACTTATCAGATTCTTGTATGGAGAGCAATGATGGGTTCAAAAACTCACATTCTCATCTTATTTTTTTAAACATTGAAATTCCTGTTTCAGGGTTTAAAAAAGGACCAAAAGCACTGATGAGAAAAATACAAAACAAGCAATGCCATTCTAGCTTGGCAACTTCTGACAAGTTAACCTTCTGAACCCAAACAAATAAAAGTGTAAGTGCTTAAGGAACAGCGTATCAGTGAAAAAATAGGTTTAAGAAAGAACCATCACAAAAATACCTCCCCTACCACTCAAAACAACACTCCCCCACAATGTCTCACTGC
This sequence comes from Carlito syrichta, assembly GCF_000164805.1. Taxonomy (NCBI): domain Eukaryota; kingdom Metazoa; phylum Chordata; class Mammalia; order Primates; family Tarsiidae; genus Carlito; species Carlito syrichta. Next base: position 119,419 of record NW_007250090.1, read on the forward strand.
TACTGGTTTGCTTCCATGCTATAAATCATAGCTTTTGGGGAGGGCAGTCAACAAGGCATTGGTCTTTTTTGGATCTCACTGTTACCCTGGCTGGAGTGTAGAGGCACCTTCGTGATGCACTGCAGCCTGGCCCTCTTTGGCTCAGGCAATCCTTCCACCTCAGCCTCCAGATTGGCTGGGACTACAGACATGTGCCATCGCGCTTTCCTGATTTTTTGTGGAGAAGAGGTCTGGCTATGCTGCCTAAGCTGTTCTCAAACTCTGGGTTCAAGCGATCCTCTTGCTTCAGTTTCCCAAAGTGCTGGGATTACAAGTGTGAGCCATCAGCGTCCAGCCTTCCAGTCATGGTTTAAAATCTAAATACTGACAGCAGACACAAGCCCTGCTTCTCTTCTTCCACAAGGGTAGTATGCATACTCCTATAAATGGCCACCCCTTGGCCAAAAGTTGACAATAAAGGTGGGAAATTCGAGACTTCAAGACACCCTAAAGTTTCGTTTGAAAACCGTCACAGAAACCACAAAACTCCTCCCTGGAAGAGACTCACACGCTGTGACAGACGAAAATGTATGTTTTTCATCAAGTGTGTGTCCCCTGCAGGGAGGTGGGGGATAGATGACAAGTCAAAGTCTCCTGTGTTCCCTCACCCAGGACCACAGGGCTCATTCCTCACGATGACGCTGTGACCTGGCCATACCTCTGCCTGCCGGTAATCCTGAAGTTTGGCAAACTCATCAGCCACGTTTTGGAGGCCCTGCTTGAGATGCGGGGTCTCGGTGGAGGCATACAGGTTGAGTTCGTTCACCAGGAGGTCGGCTTTGTCGCGCAGCCGGGCGGTTTTCCGCACGTAGGCGGCGAAGATTTGGCACAGTTCTCCAAAATGCTTCTCCACGTTTGTGACAGCATCTTGCAGCTGTCTGGTCTGAGCGTCCCTAGAGAAAAAGGTGACAGCACAAGCACAAAATCCCCGATAGAGATGAGAAGGCTCCAGGCTCATTAGAGATGCGAACATTGCCAGGCCTTCAGCGGCTTCGAAGGCGCAAAACCTCCCCCGGGCCACGGTCTCGGGGCGAACGGCCTCCCCTAGGACCCATTCGGGACTGGTCTTCCCATGGGGACCGTGGGGGCAGCAGAGGCCCTGGCCCGGCTGGCCTCGCCTGGGGGGAGGGGGCAGCGGCCTCCAGGCTTCAGCGCTAGGTTCAGTGCGGGGTCCCAAGCCCCCAGACCAGTTGCGTGAAACTCTTCCCCCACTCCCCGCCACCCACCGAGCTCGGCCCCTAGCCCCGCGGGGACCACACGGCTCCCGCTCAGGGTTGGATTCGGCGCGGAGGCCACAAGGAGGGCGGCCGGGCCCCGGCAGTTACCGGTCCTCCAGGGAGCGCCTCGACATCCCGACTTGCGCGCCGGGGACGCCGGGCTGGGCCAGACGACGCGGGCTCCGAGGGCCCGAACGCGCGGGCAGAGGCGGCAACCGGTGGCCGAAGAGACAGCCCTGTGTCCGCGTTGCTATGGAAGCAGCGCGCCCCGCGATCAGAGGCTGTGTCCGCCCGTGCCACTGGAGCCTGGACGGGCCACGCGGCGGGGACGGAGATGGCGCCGGGGCCCGCCCCGCAGACCCGCCCCCCGCGCTCCGCACCCCGCACCCAGCCCCTCGCGCGCTTGCCCAGAGGCGCAGTGAAGCCTCGCGGAAGCCGGGGCGGCCGCTGCGCCTTGGGCCGTGTAGAGGAGCCGCGCTCACCAGGCACCGGGTGTCCGGGGCTGCTGGGCGACTCTGCGCCCAGGAGAGAAGGCGCCATCTACAGGTGACCCGGAGGGACATGAAAACTCAAGGGCAAGGGGTCCAGTCTCTTCTGCCTGTGCGACACTGAGTCTGAGCTTCCTCGTATCTGCTTCTCTGCCATTCATCTGAAAATGTGACTCTTGGACCTGCCCTTGGAAGGCGCAGTGCGTCCTGCTTTCTCTCGTGGCTCACGGAGTCAGGAAATATTGACTGAGTTCCTCCTTGTGGAAAAGGTTGCGTGAAACCCGGGGATAATACAAAGATGAGAATCAGGAGACCCTGACCCGAAGGGCCCGAGCTGCCTATGGAGACGGGGAAATCTTCCCTCCCGGGACGCTGAGATGGAGGACAGGCACGAGGCTTTGCGCTTTCCTTTAGCACCAGTGTCCTACAGCCCCCGTGGCGGCCTGTACTGCATTTCCAAGTAAAGTCGTGAGGAGCAAATTCAGACTTGATCTACTTGAAGCCACCTCCCCGAGCTCCACTCATGCTTGGCTCCGCCAGGCAGACTTAGGGCCCCTTCCCTGGAAGCCACTTGGTCGTTGTCGTTCTGTCTCCTGATTCTAAACTTTTGAGTTCTTTGAGGCAGAGGGAATGTGATTTTGGTCTTGTATTTCTCAGTGCTTTGTGCTGCTTCATAAACGTTTGTTTTGGACAAAAGGATGTCCTTAGTCCTTTGTTGCTTCTTCTATAAATTCTCCTAGTCTCTCATGTTACTCTTTATCGCCATGCTTTCATTCACCAAATGATCTATTGAATTCTTGGTCCAGGTATTGTGCTGGGCTTTGAGCATGGAGTGGTAGGTAACCCATAGTCACAACGGTCTTTGCTTTTCTAAAGGTCACAGTCATGTGCGAGGAAGGGACACTAATTAAGGAAATATGTGTACAGTTGCAATTGAAGTATGTGTTTCTGTATTTGCTTTTACTGTGTAACAAATAACCAACTTGGTGGCTTACAACCATCTTCAGCTAGCTTGGGATTCTAGGAGTGGGGCTAAGTGGTTCTTCTACTTTGGTTCTGCTCCAGGTTCTTTCCACTGTTCTGGGCAGCTGGCAGCTGGATACCCTAGGCCTTACTCAAATGCCTTGGAGCTGATAGGCTATCAGCTGCAGCAAAATGTTTCTTTTTCTCCAGCAGGGCAGCAGGGACAGCCAATCTTCTCCACACATTTTCAGAGTTCCGAAACAGCAACCCAGGACAAATCTACCTGCACGCGAGCCTTACAAGGCTCTGCCTGTGTCATGTTTATTGATATCCTGTTGGTCAATGCAGGTCACAAGGCCTAGACCAGAGCAGTCACAATGAGAGGGCCTTGGAATTCTTATGGACTCAGGGAGTTGGCAGACAGAGGGGAAGGATTCCTGGCTACTGTTGGAATTTACTACCCAGGGAAGGAAACTGCATGGCAGCAAGAGAGCATATACTCAATATAGAACTTAGGTTTGAACTAGTCAGGGAAGTACTTCAATGAGAAAGTGACATTTGAGCTGAAATCCAAAGAACAGGAAGGAGCTAACTAGTTGAAGGAGTGAAAAAACTGTCCAGAGAAAAGGAAAACATAGGTAAATTGTCTCCTTCCCTCCCCCAACTCCACTCCTGTCTCTACCCAGAATTCCCAATCTCTGCAAATGGCACTATGCTCCAGGTGATAGTTCAAGTCAAAAACCTAGGAATCATCCTTCCTTTTCCCCAGCCACATGGGCAATTCTCATCTGTTCCACCTCCAGAACACATTCAGAATCATTCCTTTTTCATTTCTTCTACATTCCCATCATCCAAGCTACTATCATTCACTCTTACTGCCAACCCTTCTTACTGGTCTCCCCACATCCACAGTTACCCATTGTGCAAATTCAAACATGTAAGTCAGATCCTGTCAACCCTCCAAAACCTCTGTGTGTGCTTAAAATATTTTAAATCCTACTCTAACTTTGGAGGCTGTATCCCATTCCTGCCTGCCCATCTATCTTCTCTTGTTACCCCATTGTGTTGTAGCCACACTATCTCTTTATTTCTAGCATGTGTGTATCTAGCTTATCTCAGGGTCAGTTTTGTGTTTGTTATTCTCCTGCCTGGAATGCTGCTCTTTCAGGTCTTCCCATGGCTGCTTTCTTCTTGTAATACACAGTTATGCTTAAAGACATCTACAGAATGGGTCTTTCTCTGGTCACCAAATGATTATAGCACCTTGCTTTGTTTCCTTGAAGCATGTATCACTCTGTGAAATGAACTTATTTAAAGGCTACTTCTGTCTCTGTCTCCTATGACTACAACTTATCTTCATGAAATTAGGTACTGCCTTGTTCACGATACTCCTAGGACAACTTCAGTGCTTGACTGAACTCAATAGTTAATGGCATTGATCAATGAATAAATCAGAGTGAAATTCCCCATGACAGAGGGAGAAGGGTATGTGAGAGGACATGGAATAAATTTACAAGCCTGGAGTGGAGGTGGTGGCATCATGGTCTAAAATGTAATTAGAGAGTAGGTAAGAGCCAGGTCGTGTAGGACCAGTTTGGAATTTGGTTCTTGTATTTGTGTATACTTTTG
>NW_007250091.1:0-2499 GCF_000164805.1 Carlito syrichta
CTGTAGTTGCATGTATATGACGATTTCATTTCCCTAGATTATGCTTCAAAAACCCAAATACGTGTTTAACCTTTAGCGAGACAACCAAAATTTTTTTTTGATTGTGGACACGTGTGAACCAGGTTCCTTATTCTTCCTTAGCAATAGACATTGCAGATTCCTGTATATGAGTACTCCTATTATCCACATTCCTTTTCGCAAAACCTGATTGGTGGTTATCTCTTAGCAAGACGCTCTGTATGTATTTGGGATAGAGGACTAGTCGTAACCAATATTCCTTATTCTTCCATAGCAATGGGTCGTGTAGTGTTCTGTAAATGAGGACTCCCATTACTGAAATTCCTGCTTAATTCTCAGCAATACGCCAAGATATTTCCTGGTGACCTAGAATTCCAGTTGCTTGCATATCAAGAGAAAAACCCCCATAACGTTCTTGTGGAATTGGACCCAAGATCCTGGTTCCCTTATAAAAAGACACCCTAAAAATGTGGCGACATAGAAGCCCATATTGCTGATTTAACCTTATCAAGAGACCTTGTAGATTAAGGCGATTGAGAACTCCAAGAACTGGATTCCCTTTACGTTCTCAGCAAGATGCCTAGATTTTCCCTGTCTATGTGGATTCTAAAATTCTGTATACAAAAATGCCGATGCCAAGATATTTCCTAGGGAAGTGGAATCCGTGATTCCTGGTTACATTTTAATAATTCTTACTAAATATTTGGCAACTGCAAAACCTTCGGCCCCTCTCCAAATACAAGTACAAACGGAAATTTAAGGATTATGAAGTTCATCTTAAGACCAGAGTTACATCCAAATACGGCAAGAAGATAATTTTTCCGGGAATCTGGCCTTAGTTGTCCCGAGGAACCTAAGGGACTTGTACTACCAGATACAGGTTTATAACTCTCAAGAGGACCAGAATATTTCTGGAGTCCTGAAAAGACTAACTCATAATACCCACAAGCCAAATAACTCCGAAACATGACACGAGCTCGAAGCCCTGAATCTTGTTTATCCTGTAGCAAGACACAATGAGAATTTTTCGGATTGGGACAAGTGTATAGCATATTCCTTATTCTTCCTTAGCGAGGGGTCATGTAATGTCCAGTACATGAAGACTCCCTTTCCCCCAAACCCTGTTTGGAAACCATAATTCTTGTTTAGCCCTTACCAAGATGTCATGTAGATATTGTGATGGAGAAACCTTGTAATACAGGTTCCTTATTCCTCCTTAGCAAAAGATCATGTAGATGCTGTACATGAGGAGTGCTATTACCTAGGTTGCAGTTTCTAAAGCTTGATTATTTTTAGCCCACAGCAGATGGCCTGTTGATTTTTAGGACAGAGGACTACTATAACCCCGATTCTTTTTCTTTTTTGGCAAGAGGCCGTGTATTTTCATGTGTAAGGAATGTCATTACATAGATCCTGCTTCGAAACTCTGATGCTTTTTAAGCCCTTTCCAAGATGCCCTGTAGATTTTTGGGATTGAGGACTCGTGTAACTCAGATTTCATATTCTTAGCAAAAGATGATGTAGTTTCCTGTATATGAGGACTCCATTTCCCAGATTCATGCTTAAAACTCCCTGATTTGTATTGAGCCCATAGCAAGACGACCTGAAGCTCTTTAGGATTGAGGACACGAGTAACACAGATTCCTTATTCTTACTGAGCAATAGGGAGTGAAGCTTCCTGTATGTGAGGACTCCCATTACCCAGATTTCAAATTCAAAAACCTGATTTGTGGTTACCTCTTAGGAAGACGGCCAGTAGTTTTTGGGATTGAGGACTCATGTAGCCAAGATTCCTTATACTTCCTTAGCAATATGACGTGTAGTTTCCTGTATATAATGACTCCAATTACCCAGCTTCCCGCTTCACTCTGCAGGATGCAGAGACTGGTCCTAGTGACCCAGAATTCCAATTGTTTGGATATCAACAGAAAGACTCCCATAATACTTTTTGGGAACTGGAATCCAATATTCCTGGTTCCCCTTCACCAGACCTACCCAAAGTATGGAATCCTCAAAACCCAACATCCCAATTCCACCCTGCACGACCACAAGAATTTTCTGTACTTTGAGGTCACCTGAATCCCTGGATTTTGTGCCAATATTCCTTTTGATTCTGGGGAACATGATTATGGTCGTGGATATTCCTAGAACACAAAAGAATTGTAGGGCCAGATCCTGGATTACAACTAACAAGAGGACCAGAAATTTCCTGTGTATTTGTACTGACGATTTAGCATATCCACGGAGCTAGTAGCTCTGAAAAATGTAGGAACCCAGAAGCCCAGATTGCTGATTAAACCTCATCAAGATGCCCTGGAGATTCCGGATAATGAGATCTCCTAACCATATATTTTTCTCGTTCTCAGCAAGATGCCCTGATTTTCCCTGTCGATGTGGATTCCAAACTCTGTATACAAAAGACAGATGCCCAGAAATTTCCTAGGAACGTGGAATCAATGATTCCACGTTAATTTTAAAAAT
>NW_007250091.1:3261-4468 GCF_000164805.1 Carlito syrichta
TCAGGACTGTGGACTCGTTTAACCCAGATCCTTATTTTTAACAACAGCCATGCAGTTGCCTGTATTTGAGTACTCCTTTCCCACACACATGCATCGAAACCCTGATGGTTGTTTAGACTTTAGGAAGATGCCGTGTTGTTTTTTTGAGAATTGAGAACACATATCACCCACCTTCCTTATTCTTTCTTCGGAAAAGTCTGTGTATTTGCCTGTATATGAGGATTTCATTTCTCTAGATTATGCTTCTAAAACCCAAATAGGTGTTTAGCCCTTAGCAAGACAACCTGAATTTGTTTTTGGATTGTGGACACGTGTGAACCAGATTCCTTATTCTTTCTCAGCAATAGACAGTGCCGATTCCTGTATATGAGGACTCCTATTATCCAGATTCCTACTCGCAATACCTGAATGGTGGTTATCTCTTAGCAAGACGCTCTGTATGTTTTTGGGATGGAGGACTCGTGTAACCAACATTCCTTATTCTTCCATAGCAATTGGTTGTGTAGTGTTCTGTAAATGAGGACTCCCATTACTGAAATTCCTGCTTAATTCTCAGTAAGATGCTGAGATATTTCCTGGTGACCTAGAATTCTAGTTGCTTGCATATCAAGAGAAAGACTCCCATTACGTTCTTGTGGAATTGGAACCCAAGATTCCTGGTTCCCTTTTCAAAAGACACCCTATAAAAGTGGCAACATAGAAGCCCATGTTCCTGATTAAACCTTTTCAAGAGACCTTGTAGATTAAGGCGACTGAGAACTCCATGAACCGGATTCCCTTTCCATTCTCAGCAAGATCCCTTGATTTTTCATATCTATGTGGATTCCAAAACTCTGTATACAAAAATACAGATGCTGAGATGTTTCCTAGGGACGTGGAATCCATGATTCCTGGTTACATTTTAATAATTCGTATTAAATATTTGGCAACTGCAAAACCCTCGGCCCCTCTCCAAATAAAAGTACAAATGGAAATTTAAGGATTATCAAGTTCATCTTAAGACCAGAGTTGCGTCTAAATACAGCAAGAAGATACTTTTTTTCCGGTAATCTGGCCTTAGTTGTCCCGAGGAACCTAAGGGACTTGTACTACCAGATATACGTTTACAACTCTCAAGAGGAGCCGAATGCTGCTGGAGTCCTGAAAAGACTGAATCCTAATATCCAACAGCCAAATATCTCCGAAATATGAGACGAGTTCGAAACCG
>NW_007250091.1:5424-11842 GCF_000164805.1 Carlito syrichta
CCAGACCTCTCCAAAATGTGGAATCTTCAAAACCCAACATCCCAATTCTGACCTGCCCGACCACAAGAATTTTCTGTAGTTTGAGGACACCTGAATCGAGGGATTTTGTACCAATATGTCTTTTGATCCTGGGGAACATGATTTTGGACGTAGATTTTCCTAGGACACAAAAGGATTTCTTGGGCTAGATCTTGATTACAACTAACAAGAGGACCACAAAGTTCCTGTGGATTTGTACTGACAGATTTAAGGTATCCACGGAGCAAGTATTTCTGAAACATGTAAGGAACCAGAAGCCAGATTGCTGATTAAACTTTATCAAGAGGCCATGGAGATTCCGGGTAATGAGAACTCCTAGAACCAGATATTCTTTTCGTTCTCAGCAAGATGCCCTGATTTTCCCTGTCATTGTGGTTTCTAAACTCTGTATACAAAAAGACATATGCCAAGAAGTTTCCTAGGGATGTGGAATCAATGTTTCCATGTTAACATTAAAAATACATACCAAACATTTGGCAACTGCAAAACCTTTGTCCCCTCTCAAAATAAATAGAGACACAGAAGGGGAAGGATTACTGGGTTCACCTTAAGGCCAGAGTAATATCCAAATATGGCAAGAAGATTCCTTTTCTCCTGGAATATGACCTTTGTTGTTCCGAGGAACCTATCGGACATGGAGTGCCCGATACCCGTTTACAACTTTCAAAAGAACCAGAGTGTTGTTGGAGTCCTGAAATGACCGATTCGTAATATCTGCATGCTAAATTGCTGTGAAACCTTTTGGGAGCTCGAAGCCCTGTTTCTTGTTTGTACCATAGCAGACGAAGGAGAATTTTTTGGATTGAGAACTCGCACAACAAAGATTCTTTATTCTTCCTTTGTTAGAGGCCGTGTAGTGTCCTGTATGTGAGGACTCTCTTTACCTAGATTCCTGTTTCGAATCCCTGATTCTTGTTTAGCTCTTAGTGAGACACCATGTAGATTTTGTGATAGAGCAACCGTGTGAAACAGATTTCTTCTTTTTTCTTAGCAAGAGGCCATGTAGTTTGCTGTATATGAGAACTGCTATTACCCACATTCATGCCTCGAATCCTTGATTCTTCTTTAGCCATCAGGAAGATGCCCTGTAGATTTTCAGGACTGAGGTCCCGTATAACACAGATTCCTTATTTTTAGCAACAGGAGTGCAGTTGCCTGTATATGAGTACTCCCTTGGCCACATACATGTTTCGAAACCCTGATGCTTGTTTAGACCTTAGGTAGACGCCATTAGTTTTTTTGGGATTGAGAACACATGTCTCCCACATTCCTAATACTTTCTTAGGAAAAGTCCGTGCAGTTGCCTGTATATGAGAATTTCATTTACCTAGATTATGCTTCAAAACTCCAATTTCGTGTTTGTCCTTACCAAGACACCGTGAAATTTTGGGGGATTGACGACACGTATAAACCAGATTCCTTATTCTTCCTTAGCAATAGACAGTGCAGTTTCCTGGATAGGAGGACTCCTATTTCCCAGACTCCTACTCCCAAACCTGCTTGGTGGTTATTTCGTAACAAGATGCTCTGTATGTTTTTGGGATGGAGGAGTCATGTAACCAAGATTACTTATTCTCCCATAGCAATAGGTCGTGTTGTGTTCTGTATATAAGGACTCCCATTACTGAATTTCCTGCTTCATTCTCAGCAAGACGTTGAGACATTTCCTGATGACCTAGAATTCCAGTTGATTGCATATCAAGAGAAAGACTCCCAAAAAGGTGTTGCGGAATTGGAACCCAGGATTCCTGGTTTCCTTTTCAAAAGACACCCTAAAAATGTGACGACATAGAAGCCCAGATTGCTGATTAAACCTTATCAAGAGACCTTGCAGATTAAGGCGATTGAGAACTCAAATAATCTGATTCCCTTTTCTTTCTAAGCAAGATGCCCTAATTTTCCCTGTCTATGTGGATTGCAAAACTCTATATACAAAAATGCAGATGCCCAGTTGTTTCCTAGGGTCATAGAATCCATGATTCCTGGTTACATTTTAATAATTCGTACTAAATATTTGGCAACTGTAAAATCCTCAGCCCCTCTCCAAATAAAAGTTCAAACAGAAATTTAAGAATTGCCAAGTTCATCTTAAGACCAGAGTTACATCCAAATACGAAAAGAAGATACATTTGTTCCAGGAATCTGTCTTTAGTTTCCTGAGGAACCTAAGGGACTTGTACTACCAGTTACACGTTTACAACTCTCAAGAGGACCAGAATGTTGCTGGAGTCCTGAAAAGACTGATTCATAATACCCACAAACCAAATATCTCTGAAACATGAGACGAGCTCGATCCCTGCTTTTTGTTTATGCCGTAGCAAAACACCCTGAGAATTTTTCCGATTGTGGCTAGTGTATCACAGATTCCTTATTCTTTCTTAGCGAGGGGCCGTGTAATATCCTGTATATGAGGACTCTCTTTCCCCAGAACCCTGTTTGGAAACCCTGATTCTTGTTTAGCTCTTAGCAAGATGTCATGTAGATATTGTGATGGAGGAACCGTGTAAAACAGTTTTCTTATTTCCCCTAAGAAAGAGATCGTGTAGATTCTGTATTTGAGGACTGCTATTACCTATGTTGCAGCTTCTAAATTCTGATTATGTTTAGCCCACAGCAGAGGGCCTGTTGATTTTTAACCCTGATGCTTTTTCTTCCTTGGCAAGGGGCCATGTATTTTACTGTATATTAGGACTCTCATTACATAGATCCTGCTTTGAAACTCTAATAATTTTTAGCCCTTTCCAAGATGACCTGTAGATTTTTGGGATTGAGGACTCGTGTAACTCAGATTCCTTATTCTTTTTAGCAAAAGGTCATGTAGTTGCCTGTATATAAGGACTCCATTTCCCCAGATTCATGCTTAAAACACCCTGATTCGTGTTTAGGTCACAGGAAGATGACCTGAAGCTCTTTGGGGATTGAGGACACGAGTAACGCAGATTCCTAATACTTACCTAGCAATAGGCAGTGAAGTTTCCTTTATGTGAGGACTCCCATTACACAGATTTTGAATTCAAAAACCTGATTCTTGGTTACCTTTGAGGAAGGCGGCCTGTAGATTTTGGGAATGAGGACTCATGTAACCAAGATTCCTTATACTTCCTTAGCAATATGACGTGTAGTTTCCTGTATATGACGACTCCCATTACCCAGCTTCCCGCTTCACTCTGCAGGAATCCGAGACAGTTCCTCATGACCGAGAATTCCAGTTGTTTGGATGTCAAGAGAAAGACTCCCATAAAGTTTTTTTGGGAACCGGAAACCAAGATTCCTGGTTCCCATTCACCAGACCTCCCCAAAATGTGGAATTTTCAAAACCCAACATCCCAATTCCGACCTGCCCGACAACAAGAATTTTCTGTAGTTTGAGGTCACCTGAATCGAGGGATTTTGTACCAATATGCCTTTTGATTCTGGGGAACATGATTATGGTCATAGATGTTCCTAGGGCACAAAAGAATATGTAAGGCCAGATCCTTGATTTCAACTAACAAGAGGACCAGAACGTTCCAGTGAATCTGTACTGACAGATTTAGCATATCCATGGAGCAAGTAGCTCTGAACAATGTCGGACCCAGAAGCCCACATTGCTGATTAAACCTTATCAAGAGGCCCTGGAGATTCCAGACAATGAGAACTCCTAACTGGATATTCTTTTCATTCTCAGCAAGATGCCCTGATTTTCCCAGTAGATGTGGATTCCAAACACTGTATACAGCTAGACAGATGTCCAGAATTTTCCTAGCGACATGGAATAAATGATTCCACGTTAACTTCAAAAATACGTACTAAACATTTGACAACTGAAAAACTCTTGTCCTCTCTCAAAATAAAAGGAGACACGGAAGGGAAAGGATTACAGCGTTCACTTGAGACGAGAGTTGCATCCAAATATGGCAAGAAGATTCTTTTTACCTGGAATCTGGCCTTAGTTGTTCCGAGGAACCTAATGGACTTGGAGTGCCCGATACCCGTTTACAAATTTCATGAGGACCAGAATGTTGCTGGAGGCCTGAAATGACCAATTCGAAATATCCACCTGCTAAATTGCTCTGAAATATGTGGGGAGCTCTAAGCCCTGTTTCTTGTTTGTCCCATAGCAGACACCCTGGGAATTTTTTGGATTAAGGACTCGTACAACAAAGATTCTTTATACGTCTTTAGTTGGAGACCGTGCAGTGTCCTGTATGTGAGGACTCTCTTTCCCTAGATTCCTGTTTCGAAACCCTAATTCTTGTTTAGCTTTTAGTAAGACGCCATGTAGATTTTTTGATAGACGAACCGTGTAAAACAGATTTCTTCCTTTTTTTAGCAAGAGGCCATGTAGTTACTTGTACATGAGGATTGCTATTGCCCACATTCATGCCACGAATCCCTGATTCTTCTTTAGCCATCAGCACGATGCCCTGTAGATTGTCAGGACTGAGGACTCGTTTAACCCAGATTCCTTATTTTTAGCCACAGCCATGCAGTTGCCTATATATGACTACTCCCATTCCCACATACATGCGTCAAATCCCTGATGCTTTTTTAGACCTTAGGAAGACACCGTGTAGTTTTTTGGGATTGAGAACACATGTCACCCAGATTCCTTATTCTTTTCTTAGGAAAAGTCCGTGCAGTTGTCTGTATATGAGGATTTCATTTCCCTAGATTTTGCTTCAAAAACCCAAATACGTGTTTAACCCTTAGCAAGACACCCTGAAGTTTTTTTGGGGATTGTGGACACGTGTAAACCAGATTCCTTATTCTTCCTTAGCAATAGTGCAGTTTCCTCTATATGAGGACTCCTATTATCCAGATACCTACTCCCAAAACCTGATTGGTGGTTATCTCCTAGCAAGACGCTCTGTAGGTTTTGGGGATGGAGGACTCATGTAACCAAGATTCCTTATTCTTCCATAGCAATAGGTCGTGTAGTGTTCTGTATATGAGGACTCCCATTACTGAAATCCCTGCTTCATTCTCAACAAGAGGCCAAGACATTTCCTGGTGACCAAGAATTCCAGTTGCCTGCATATCAGAGAAAGAATCCCATAAAGTTATTATGGAATTGTAAACCAAGATTCCTGGTTCCCTTTTCAAAATACACCCTAAAAATGTGGTGACATAGAAGCCCAGATTGCTAATTAAACCTTATCAAGAGACCTTGCAGATTAAGGCGATTGAGAACTCTACGAACCTGATTCCCTTTCCGTTCTCAGCAAGATGCCCTGATTTTCCCTGTCTATGTGGATTGCAAAACTCTGTATACAAAGAAGCAGATTTCCAGATGTTTCCTAGGGATGTGGAATCCATGATTCCTGGTTACATTTAAAAACTTCGTACTATATATTTGGCAACTGCAAAACACTCGGCCCCTCTCCAAATAAAAGTACAAATGGAAATTTACGAATTGCCAAGTTCATCTTAAGACAAGTGTTACATCCAAATATGGCAAGAAGATACATTTTTTCCGGGAATCTGGACTTAGTTTTCCTGAGTACCCTAAGGGACTTGTACTACCATATACCTGTTTACAACTCTCAAGTGGACCAGATTGTTGCTGGAGTCCTGAAAAGACTGATTCGTAATACCCACAAGCCAAATATCTCTGAAACATGAGACGAGCTCGAAGCCCTGATTCTTGTTTATCCCTTAGCAAAACACCCTGAGAATTTTTCGGATTGGGGACTAGTGTATCACAGATTCCTTATTCTTCCATAGTGAGGGGCCGTGTAATATCCTGTATATGAGTACTCCCTTTCCCAAGTACCCTGTTTGGAACCCCTGATTCTTGTTTAGTCCTTAAAAAAATGTCATGTAGATATTGTGACGGAGGAACGGTGTAAAACAGGTTTCTTATTTCTCCTTAGCAAGAGATCATGAAGATTCTGTATATGAGGTATTCTATTACCTACGGTGCAGTTTCTAAACCTGATTCTTGTTTTTCACACAGCAGATGGCCTGTTGATTTTTAGGACTGAGGACTGCTATAACCCCGATTCTTTACTTCCTTGACAAGAGGCAGTGTATTTTCCTGTATAATAGGACTCTCATTACATAGATCCTGTTTGGAAACTCTGATTCTTTTTTTGCCCTTTCCAAGATGCCCTGTAGATTTTTGGGATTGAGGACTTGTGTAAACCAGATCCTTGATTACAAATAACAAGAGGATCAGAAAGTACCTGTGGATCTGTACTGACAGATTTAGCGTATCTTCAGAGCAAGTAGCTCTGAACAATGTAGGGACCCAGAAGCTCGCATTGCTGATTAAACCTTATCAAGAGGCCCTGGAGATTTCAAATAATGAGAACTCCTAGAACCAGATATTCTTTTCGTTCTCAGCAAGATGCCGAGATATTCCTGTCAATGTGGATTCCAAACTCTGTATACAAAA
>NW_007250092.1:0-6126 GCF_000164805.1 Carlito syrichta
AAAAGCATGTAGGGCCAGATGGCCTGAGGTCCTAAGGGCATGGGGCAGAGTTTTGTTTTATTTTATTTTTTCTTTATTTTAAAGTAGTGGGGTACAGGTAAGGATTGGGTAAATAAGTGGCCTATGTACAGGTGGAGATTGGGCCTCCCATTGGTCTTCATTTCCCCAGCTTTAGGATCAGGTACCCTTAGTGATGTTATGTACCTTATCCCCATCCATGTTCCTGCTACTGGCAATCCCTCTCTTGTAGTATTGTGATAATTGTTCAGGACCCACTTATGAGTGAGAACATGTGGTATACAGTTATTTGTTTCTGTGATAGATCACTGAGTATGATAGATTTTCAATCCATCCAAGTTGCTGCAAAGTCCATCAGTTTGTCCTTTATGGTTGCATAATATTCCATCATGTATATGTTCCACATTTTAGTTTCTCTAGTCCACTTTCAATGGGTAGCATGGTTGGTTCCATGTTTTAGCTATTGTGAATTGAGCTGCAATAAATATGTGTGTGCAGGTGTCTTTTTTTTGTAAAATGACTTGAGTGTCTCCAGGTATATTACCAGAAGGAGGATTTCTGGGTCATATGGAAGGTCAATTTCTTTTGAAAATCACCACACTGCTTTTCATAGCATTTGTACTAGTTTACACTCCCACCAACAATGTAGAAGCATTCCCTTTTCTTTGCATCTTTGCCAGCATCTGTTGCTTTTTGATTTATTAATGATGACTAAAGAGTTAGGTGATATCTCAATGTGACCTTCATTTGCATTTCTCTGATGATTAGTGAGGCTGAGCATTTTTTCCTGTATCTGTTGGCAGTTCATATGTCTATTCATGTGTTTTGCCCACTTTTTAATAGGGCTGGTTTTTTTCTTCATCTTGTTTGAGTTCCATATAGATCCTGGATGTTGGTCCTCTGTCAGATATACAGTTAGCAAATATTTTTTTCCCATTCTGTAGGCTGTGTCCCTACTCTTAATGATTTTGTTTGCTCTGTAAAAGCTTTTCAGTTTGATGAGGTTTCACTTGTCTATCCTATCTCTTAAAGTGTATGCATTTGAAGTTATTATTAAGAAATAGTTACTTATTCCAATGTACATAAGAGTGTCTCCTGCGTTTTCTAAGATTCTTATAGTTTGAGGTTTTACGTTTAGATTTTGATCCATTTAGAGTTGTTTTTCGTGTATGGTGATAGGTAGGGGTCCTGTTTCATTCTTCTGCGTGTGATCAGCCAATTTTCATAGCACCATTTGCTGAACAGGGTCTCCTCTCTCCAGTGGTTGTTGGTGGTGGTTTTGCCATGTTTTATCTTAAATACAACGAGAAGCCATTGGAAGATTAAAGATGCAGAATAGCAAAGTTTGACTCACGCTACATAAAGATTATTCTGTCTAGTGTGTGGAGAAGATATCATAGAGGAGGAAAAATGGAAACCTGGGACCAGTTTAAGAAGCTAATGTCATAGTGTAGGCAAGAAATGAGAGAGGCGTGGATGAGGATGGTAACCATGGGGATGGAAAGTTGAATTTATGGGAGGGATCTTTGGGAGTTGGAACAGAGGGGAAACTTGGATATGGGGCTGAGGAAAATAAGGGAGTGGAAGGATTTATGATTTGGGTAACTGAGTTTCAACAGTTTAAGCCAATAATAAAACTATATATATAAATATATATTACATAAATGTGCTACTAATGTTCTTTTTTGTGGTGTTGTCATTTTTGGCTTTGATTTAACGGGATTGCACCATACATATTATTCAAAAGCATGCTTTTATTACTTAATATTTTAAAGTGCTTGGAACATAGTAGGCTTAAATAATATCTCATCAAATTGATATTGGCAGGTGTGAAGTCTCGAGCCTGTAATTCCTGAATATTGGAAGACTGAGGCAGGAAGATTGCTTGAGCTTAGATATTTGAGACTAGCCTGGACAACATAGCTAGAACTTACCTCTACAAAAATAAAAATAAAAAAATAACCAGGCTTGGTGGTACATGCCTGTAGTCCTGGAGACTGAGGTGGAAGATTGCCTGAGTTCAGGAGACTGAGGCTGCAGTGAGTCATGAGTGTGTCACTGTACTCCAGCCTGGGCGACAGTGAGACTGGACTCAAAAATAACTAACTAAATAAATAAATACAAGCTGGAGAACTTCCTAGGTATTGTTCATCCCTTGGTATCTTCTGGTGTTTGCACGTGCTCCTCATACTTTGCATCATCTCTAGATAACTTACAAAACTTAATACAATGTAAATAACATGAAAATGGCTGTTATTTCACTGTGTTGTTCAGAGAATAATGACAAGAAAAAATGTCTGTACACTTTTCAGTACATAGAAGCCATTGCAGGCCTAACTGCACCTTCCCTCTATTGGGGGTTGAATCCAGGATGCAGAACCAATGGATGCTGAAGCCTGCTTGCATCTCCTGTTCCTAATCCAGTTTTTGCATTGAGTTAATTTCCAAACACTTTTTAAGAAATGGGGTCCTGCTCTTTGAAACCTGCCCATGAATGCTCCTGCTGTCTGCACAATCATCGCCTTGTCTCTGCAGATTTTTGTCTCACAGCCCCATGACCCAATCTCTCCTTCCTCTTTCTTCAGTAGCTGAGATGCTGAATGATATGACTGAATTATAGATCCTCAAATGCTGGCTTTCTTGGCCTGGAACACCCCACCATCCCTCATACTATTATCACAACACACTACATTGCATGGTTGCCTCTGTGAGAAGCTTCTCTAACCTCCCAGGTCCAAGTTTGAGTCCCAAATGTGCATCCTGAGCCACACACAGTCCCTCAGAGCAGCAGCTGATGTCATGACTGCTCATTCACTCCTATGTTTCTCCCACTGGATAGTACATTCCTGAAAGCCATGGACATTCTCACATAATTTTATCCTCAGAACATGATAGGGTGCAGGGTGTCATGCTAAGAGCTTAAAAAATGAAACATTAATAAAGAGATGAAAGTTATTCTTAGACTGCAGAGAATAAAATTTCCAGGGAAAGTATGTAGACTGAAGAAAGCACAAGGATGATGTGAGGGGTCTGGGGGAAGCATACTTGAGGAATAAGGAGAAATTAACAACACAAGAAAAAGAAACAAATAGCTTTAAGGGCATGAAGAGAATGTGCAGTGCTGTATCACAATGGTCCAGAAGAAAACGGAATTTCAAAAAATGATCAGTCGTGTCAAATGCATGTAAAAGTCAAGAATAATGACTGTGAAATATCCAATAAATTTTGCAATTAAGAGACGGGCTCGGTGGCTCAGTCTGTAATGCTGTGCCTTTGGGAGGCTGAGGTGAGTGGATTGCCTGAGCCCGTGGTTTCGAGACCCGCCTGGGCAGCGAGACCTCATCTCTACAATAAATCTCAAAATCAGCCGGGCATGGTAGCACATGCCTGTAATTCCGGCTACTTGGAAGGCTGAGGCGGAAGGATCGCCGGAGCCCAGCAGGTTGAGGCTGCGGTGGCCAGGAGTGGCCACTGCACTCCAGTCTGGGCGACAGAGTGAGACTCCAACTCAAAAAAAAATTACAATTAAGAAGACTGATGATTTTATGAAGCAGTTTCATGTATTGGTGGAGACATAAACTAGATGACAGAATGCTGCATAATAAAAGGACTATCACAGCAGATGACAGCAGAGCGCTGCTTCCAAACAGCAGGAAACAGTCTGTGCTGTGCTGTCCTCCTACTCACTATCTCTTGTAGATGGTGAATTCTGGTAACTAGTGGGTGTTTAACTTCCTGAGTGCAAAAAAAGTCATGACCCTTAATATACCTGAAAATAATGATGGATGATGCAAATGGGGATAAGCCTGTAGAGGAGACAAGAGAAGGACGGAGGTGTAGAAAAACTCTGGAGGTGGAGAATTCTGGAATGAGTGAGGTTAGAAAAATTAGATCAAAGGGAAGTTCATTGCAGCAGTGTGCAGAGATTGCAGCTGACCCCAAAGCAGAAAAATGGGGAAGAGAGATTTGTGGTGGCCAAGAGGATACATCTCACAGATCTCCACCCAACAGAGTGTTGATAACCTAGGTCTGGCTGCTGAACTGAAATCCAACTCACACTTGTGCAGTGGTCACACTCCGGATCTGCTCTCCAGCCAATGATGACGGAAGCAGGAAAGGAAGGCAGGCTGTCCTGGGAGGCATGCATTCCTGTATGGTCAAGTTCAACGGAAAGACTCCCCTGTGTCCTTGTTGAGGCTTCCTTATGCTAGAAAACAGCCTAAGATGGTTTCTCCCAGACTTCTCTGGCTACTTCACTGTTTTCTCTTACAGGACTCTTAATAAAATCCTTGCCTGTTTCATTCTGTGCTGGTATATGCTTCTCAGGGAATCCAGAATAACATACGATCTAATTAAAGTTTTTATTTTCTGCTGCACTGTTTTTGATGTACACTTCTCCCATCTGTGCTTCTTCACGATGCCTACACTAAAATACTCATTTCTTACTGATGCTTATTAGAGAAAGTCTTCTTTCTTGGGCAGAAGGGTAACTATTCAGGAATGTTCTCTTCAGAATAAAAGCTGCTCATAGAATAAAGTCCCGTGTGGATAATCTAGTGATATTAAATGGTAATTTCTTCACATAAGTAAATTCATGAGTATCAAGGTGAGGTTTATTAATGTTAATGCATGCATGTCAAACAGAAATCTTTCTCCATACCTCAAAAAATTACATGTTTATAATTGTGGAAATCTCGAAAGGTAGAGGGCAAATAATAATTATATAGAGACAAAACAGCAATAGCAGTGTATAAGATAAAGCCTCATAGAGTCCCAGAATATTAGGCTTGTTAGTGACCATTTCCTCATTTTAAATGTGTTTTTGAACATTCTGGTGAGAGAAACTGCAGTCTATTGAGGTCCCACAAGAGCAAATCTATGAAAAGAAGAAATATGTGTAGACAGAGGCACAGAGAAGTACAATTACACAGTTCTCCTTCTCAAGTGAGAACACCCATTATTAACTGTGGAACAACTATGTACCTTATCCTTGCTTTACACTAACTTAGGAATTCTTCACAAGACTCACAATAGGTAAAAAATAAAATTCTATTTTTATAGGAAGTCAAAATAAAGCACACAGAGAGGTAAAGTGCCCAAGATTACATAGCTAAGTCAGGCTTCTTTCAAACTGCAAAACAAGGACTGTCTACTGAACCACAGATATCATTTGAACCCTTCTAATTATTCATCTAAAAGTCCACCTGAATTGGCTTCAAATGTCATATTCTTGTTTTCTCATATAATTTGTTTAACACAGCAGAAAAAAAATAGATGCATTTAATGGCTTTAAAACATTTAAACAAGTGAACCTCAAAATATGTGAAATAAACATATCACTGTTGTTTATTATGATTTTCCTTCCTTCTTTTTTTGCTAAAAATTTCTCAAAGCCTTTGAACATGTAAAAAATTAACATTTGTTTTATTATGTTGCCTAATATAAACAATTTTTTTTTTTAGTTGGAGTCTCACTCTGTCGCCCAGACTGGAGTGCAGTGGTCACTCCCAGCCACCACAGTCTCGACCTCCTGGGCTCCAGCGATCCTTCTGCCTCGGCCTTCCAAGTAGCTGGAATTACAGGTGGGCAATGCCACACCTGGCTAATTTTTTGATTTATTGTAGAGATGAGGTCTCATCTGCCCAGGTGGGTCACAAACCCACAGGTTCAGGAACAATTTTTTTAAAGTGTTGATTTACACAGTGACCAAAGTACTGATTCTGAACAAGAAAAAAGCAGATGTTATGAATCCTGTACAAACTCTGGAAATGTATTGTACTGTCTTGCAAATAGTTATTTTTGTGCAAGTCATATATGATAATTAGTTTAAAAACTGCATTTTAATACACAACTTTCATTTGTGTCACCAATAAATATTATAATGCCCTTTCCCTTTAAAAAAAATTTTTTTATTGAGTTCCGGTAAGATGGCGATGGCATAGGTGGTATTGTGAGATCCTCTGAACGTGAGTTCCCCAAAAGACTCTTACTTTCCTTCCCCCACCCCCCTGCCCACCACCAGCCACACCAGTCTGACCAGAGACCCTCGGTCCCACACAAGGCTGGCTATTGCGGCCCCCTGGCTGCTGCTGCTCCACTATAGGCAGC
>NW_007250093.1:0-622 GCF_000164805.1 Carlito syrichta
GCTGAGGTGATTGTTAAAGCACCCATCACCCAGGAGAGCCAGAGAGGAAAGAGAGAAGGAGAAAACACTGAAGAACAAATCAGTTAATATCTTAAAATAAAAAAAATCATTTCAACACAAATAGAATAAGGGATAGAAGATAGTTTTACTTTCAGGAAAGCCATTGGCTAAAGAGGAAACAGAAAAGGATAGAAAAAAAACTAAAAGCATTTGAATGAATAATTCTATATATTAATTAACATTGTTGCTTTTGTCTTTAATAAATTGCATATCAGTATGCATGGTAGGGTGCGGTTTCAGTTTTTTTAAGTTTGTCCAAGTTCTTATTTTTCAGTTTCAGGCAGTCTCCTGCACTCTTTCTAAAGATGACTGACCACTGGGCTCATGGAATTGGGGGAAAGTTAGATGATAAAATAAAATTAGAATGAAACATTTCTGGTAACCAATGAAATGTCACGCCACCAAATGTATATTTACTGCCTAAGTGTTTCTTTTATATTTCCACTCTTTTTTTTTTTTTTGAATTGGAGTCTCACTCTGTTGCCTAGACTGGAGTGTAGTGGCCGCTCCCGGCCACCGCAGCCTCGGCCTGCTGGGTTCTGGCGATCCTTCCGCCTCAGCG
>NW_007250093.1:1839-5932 GCF_000164805.1 Carlito syrichta
GAATGTGTTTTCTGAAGTTTTTGCAAGAAAAGCTGTACATCCTTATTATTTTTTATTTTACATGTTAGCAACTTCATTTAAATTTAAGCAAATATCAATAGTATTAATATGTAGCATCAATGGTTCAAACTAGCCATGAGAAAACTGTGGATTAGATGCCCACAAAGTTTTGAGACATTAGGGCCACATGATCTCAAAGTAGTCCCTTTCTCATAAATATATATATTTAATTATTTATTTATATGGACTGGGTGCAGTGGCTTATGTCTGTAATCTCAGCACATTGGGAGGCCAGGACAGGAGGATCGCTTGAGCCTAGCATTTGAAACAATCTGGGCAGCATAGCAACACCTCATCTCTATGAAAAATAATTTAAAAAATTACCTGAGTGCGGTGGCACATGCCTTTAGCCCCCAGCTACTCGAAAGACTGAGACGGGAGTGTCACCTGAGCCTAGGAGGTTGAGGCTATAGTGAGTTGTAATCATGCCACTACACCCCAGTCTGGGTGAAAGAACGAGACTGCTGATTCAAAAACAAAGAAGCAAACAACTTATATGTCCCTTACTGTATTTTAAAACCCTCTAAGCACTTTGTATGTCCTAACTCATTTACTCTATACAACAATCTTATGAAGTAGGCACTATTGTGATCCTCGTTTTACAGATGAGGAAACTGAGGCACAGAGCAGTCAAGTATGCTAAAGTCACAGAACAAATAAGTAGTTGTGCCAGAATTCCAACACTGACCCTCCAGCACTATAGCTATCTCTTAACTTTGTTCATGTAAACTTGTATTTCTTTTCTTTTTTTTTTTTTTTTGAGACAGAGTCTTGCTTTCTTGCTCAGGCGGGAGTGCAGTGGCACATCATAGTTCACTGCAGCCTTAAACTCCTGGGCTCAAGGGATTGTCCCACCGTAGCCTCCCAAGTAGCTGGGATTACAGCACATGCCACTATTCCATACTAATTTTCATTTTTAATTTTTTTTTGTAGAGATGGAGTATCACTATGTTGCCTAGGCTGATCTCAAACTCCTGGCCTCAAGTTATCTTCCTGTCTCAGTTTCCCAAAGTGCTGGGATTACAAGTGTGATCCTACATTTCCCATTTAAAAAATTCTTATTAAACATTAGTTTATATAATAGGTTGTGGGTGACAATGGGTGTATTTATTTGGATTTATTTAATGTCAGTAGTTTAGAATGTTTTTATTTTGTATGTGTGGAAAAGATGGGCTTATTAGATGGCTGAATAGTACTGTGGGTCAGATTGAGACACCACCTACATTATTGAGATTGATCATCATGAGATGCTGGTTAGGATCAGTCTCTTTCAATCAGATCACATATGTAAATAAGCAACCATCCTTTGATTGACCGCTGATGATCCTCAGAGGAAACACTGAATGTTTTGCTTCTCTGACTGTCTTAGTGCTCAGAGAATGTTAATACAAATGAACTCAGCCATGTATTTGAGCAAGCTGTCACAGCAAAGGGATTTCCAAAGCTTTTTGATTAAAAGGTGCTTGAATGTAGGCATGATCAATATATGGGCTGGTGTTTTATTTCAGCAAATATGAAGATGTACTATCCCTTGAGGTTTGTTTTTAACCTCATTTTCACCTCCATTAATATTAACTTTGTAGGTTAGTAAATCTTGATATTCACTTCAACAGAAGCCAATATCTTCAGATTATGAGTTATTAATCTTAACCTACCTGAAAAATTGTGTGAATATATATTTTTTACTACAGAAAATAAAGACTTCTTTTTTCTCCTCTTTTTTTTTTGAGTTGGAGTCTCACTCTGTCACCCAGGCTGGAGTGCAGTGGCCGCTCCCGGCCACTGCAGCCTCACCTGCTGGGCTTCGGCAATACTTCCGCCTCAGCCTTCCGAGTAGCCGGAATTACAGGTGCGTGCTACCACGCCCAGCTAATTTTTTTATTTTATTGTAGAGATGAGGTCTCGCCTGCCCAGGCGAGTCTCGAACCCGTGGGCTCAGGCAATCCACTCACCTCAGCCTCCCAAAGGCGTGGAATTACAGGCTGAGCCACCGAGCCCAGCTTCTTCAGACTCTCTTAAACAAGAAAGTTAATTTTCGTATGAATCACCAAACTTCCTTTTCAGTAGGAAAAGTACTTGGGGTCAAGGTATGAGTCTTCATATAAGTTTTGGAAAACTCTCTGACTCACTGAATGAAATGCAGGAAGCAAGGATTAAAGGGGCCCTATTTTCAATCCTCCTGTAAAATACCCTGGTTTGGTCAAATTATTGCTGCCAATTTTTGTGTTATTTACTGGCTTGACTTGATTTTTAATCAAAACAAATGTATTTATAGAACCTGATAACCAAATGCTTTATAATAGAGAAGAGTCACTGCATCTGACCCAATGCAGGATAAAAAGCAAAGTGTGAAAAGTCATGAGTGCATTGGATTTCCCTACAGCATAAACATTAGGATTGAACTATGCAATAGAGCATTTATTCATGTTTCAATAGAGTGTTTGGAGTCCTATAGTCTGTAGAACCACATCTGTAATCACAAAGAAATTGAAGACAAAAGGAGATGAAAAAAATCATGGAAGAAGTTGGAGGAAGCTGTTCTGATGGCTGGTGGTTACTGCCTAAAGGAGTGGGAATATTTGGTATTTGGAGATAGCTGCATAGAGAGGAAAGGATCTTTGCAAAGGTTGATAAAGGGAATGATTTTTCAAATTATTTGATTAGGGAGACCAGGGACAAGGAAGAGTTGCTAAATATGGTGGCAGGGCTCTGGTTGAGCAGGCAAAGACATTAGAACCTTGCCTCTCAAAGTGTGGTGTTCTGGTTAGCCATGTCAGCATTTCCCAGGAATTAATGGGAAATATAAATTCTCAGTCATATTCTAGAGCTTTTTAATCAGAAACCCTGGGACTGGGGCCCAGCAGTCTGTAGTTGAACAATCTCCAGGTGTTTGATATGCACATTCAAGTTCGAGAACCACTGCACCAAGGTACAGATTTTTCCAATCTTATCTGGGCATTTGCAATTCCTTAGGGAGTTTGAAAAATAATAATGTCTGTGCTTTACCTCCAGAGGTTCTGATTTAATTGGTCTAGTATGACCTGAGCATTGAGGTATTTTATAGTTTCCCAGGTGATTTTAATGGTCAGTCAGGGTTGAGAATTACTCTAGAGCAAGCTTCCATCCTAAATTACTTTTTCAGACCTAACCATCTCTTTTCATACAAAATATTTTGCCGTGTTTCCATTCCTATTCTTAAATGAAATTTATATGAATATTATTACTTATATATAGTCTTAACTGCAACATAAAAGAGAAATAACATAAAACTAATTTATAATAAATTGCATTTCAAATATTTTAGCTTGTGGGTCTGACCACACTTACAGGGAAGCAGGCAGAAGCTTGCATGAATTATACATGTGATAGTTGCCAGTGCAGATTGACCCATGTGTGTTGAATTGGCAACCCCCAAATAATGTGGCATTAGTGTCAGTGATGTGATTGCCTAAAAAAAAGAACAGATCTTGGTAAAGTTTCTAACAAAATAATGAACAATTTTTCCTTTCTCTGAGCCCTGGTTGAAAGCCTGTACTGAGAAGGAGCAGTGACCTTATTTTAGTGATACCCTGATGCCCCACTAAGATGCCCTCCCCAAGTCTGAAGCACTGTCTCACCAGTTGTTGAGAGGGCTGATAGCTGATGGCACTTAGCTGATTGTCTTTGGTATTTGCCTTTGAGTGAAGAGTTTGCCTTGTCCAGGATCACACCCGTTGTCAGGCAAAGACTATGTTCAGTGGCTGGTCATGCAGGGTTATAATGGTCCAGCTGTCTACTTCAACTCAATTCAGACAACTCTACTGTGCTCTCTCAACTCTTGATCTCCCAGTAGGATTGGCTGAGACCTTTGCTGCAACTCCATTGCATCTCAACTTCTCCCCTCCATCCCCCCTAATCTACCCCACTCTGCTTCCCAGGGTCCCTCAGGTGTGTTGATTCTGAGTATGCTCTGCAATAAACCTCCTACTGCCATCTCAAAGTCTACTCCTGGGGAAACTGGCCAGTAACCCTGTCTTTAAGTAAAACTGGAGTC
>NW_007250094.1:0-864 GCF_000164805.1 Carlito syrichta
TTACAGGACTAATTATAAAAGCACTAAACAAGATGTTACAAGCAGAATGACAACATCATTGTCTCTATTACCCTCAGTATTCTGGAAATGTTGAAAGGAAAAATAGCATTTTAATAACTGATATTGTTGAAATTAACCAAATTAATTAGATTGCTGTGGTTAAATATACTACCATAGGCTTTGATGGCAATCAGAATCACCCCCAGTAGGAAATATAGACTGACCCCTTATGTGATAGTTACTGGAAGCCCAACTTCTTAATAATAGAACCACACATGTCTCCTGCTCTCATAAATGCTAATATGACTAAATACTGTAAGGTTTTCAAGCATTATGCCAAGGTATAGTTTCACCAGATAAAAGAAGTTTTCCATGATTCACTGGCTGAGGACAATTAAATCCTTCACAGTTTCAAACCTGGAGACTATGGCCTATGGAAGTGACATCAGAGAAATACTGTCCTTGAGCCCTTTTGGAAGGTACCATACCAAGTTATTCTCACTACCCATGCTGCAGTAAACATTCAAGGACTTGAACCTTGGGTCCACATCTGACAACCCAAAAGTCTCCTCCAGATTCCTGGAACTGTACACCTGTTAGAGACTTTAAGATGAAGCTGAAGAGGGGAAAATTTTCCCAGAAGCAGACATCTTAAATATGGACAGTTTTCCAAGATGTCAGAACAAGACTTTCTATCATAATGAGACTTTTACCTCTCTTAATTTTTCCTTGTTTATACTTTTTTGGGGGGCTTGGAAGGATAATGCAATCATTAGAACTTCACAATAAATACAAAATATGGGCTCCATTTTGCCAAACCTAGTTCTTTACATGATCTGAGGAATCCTTTAGTTCACTTAATGG
>NW_007250094.1:2126-4897 GCF_000164805.1 Carlito syrichta
CACCCCACAAATACTGTATTTTTTGATCTGTGTTTGGTTGCAAATGCAGAACTCATCGATAGACAAGGTCAGTTTATTGATTTTTGAACATTGCATTTAAGTGTACCTGTGCAGTTCAGACCCATGTTATTCAAAGGTCAACTGTACAAAAAATAGTTGAGATTCAATTAGTCACAGCAGTTGGACTTTGGGTAATAGTTGGCTCTAGCTGATTAAGGTGAAGTGAAATGCTGAGTATAATTATATATTTTTTGTCTCTCTTACTTTTATGTCCATAAATGCTGCCTGACCACATAGCAGGTAGGGGCTCTTCAAATCTGTTTTGGTTCTTAAGGCAGCTCAATTCAGAATTTTTTGTTTTCCACATAAACTCGTGTAAGTTTAAGCTTGCCCGAGGCTTTCCCTTTTTGACAGAGTTGTTGTCACCTGGGTACCCTTTACTCTCCAGAAAACTCATTCAGACATCCCCCGTCCGCTGTTCCCTTTTCTCCCTTTCTTTTATTATCTCTTAGTGTCTGGCTCAAGTACTCCAGTATGGTCACTCGGTAGCCTCACAGGGAACTAGGGTCCACTGATCTCTATAATTTCCCTCAGTTTATCAGCATTTTCCTTGTCCCGTTTTATATCCACAGTTTGCTACTTCCCTTTGATTTTTACTGGAACCATCTGGGCAAATTGCCAGTCTTGGATAAACTCACAGATCTATTTCCTTTTCCTCAATGACTGCTTCTTGAGTAGTCTGATGCTGTTGGGAGAAAGTCTCAAAGCAGTACAGATTGGTTCTATTGTAAACTCATGACCACCCATATAAAGTGAGCCCTCAACACTGCCCAGTATTTTTCCACCATTCTCCTGTTCCTACACTCCACAATGACTACTCAGACTCTCTGCAGTTCCTCCTTCCCTCTTCTGCAGATCACATTCTATAGAAGGAGAAGGACAATCATGAGGTTGGATCTCCCATCATTCATGGACAGGAAACATGGGTGAAGGGAATTCAACACCCATCTATCCACCACCATCCATCTGCATACCCATCCCTGCCCCCATCTAGCCATCTCTCTTTCTCAGTGTCACTGAAGGTCACTCCCTAAATCTGCTTGTGGGTATCTTCCTTCCTCTCCTTTTTTATTTACCACAGACACTACCAATCTTCTCATTTCTGTCTTGTAAAGTCAACTTTTACTTCTCATTCGAATCCTCCCCAGTGGCTTTTTACATGCATAAATCTCTTTCATTACAGCCTCTCCACCTCTCACTACAACCCTCTCTTATGCCTTCCTCCCTTCCCAGCAGAACACCTCAAAATCATTGTCCCAGCCGGGCTTGGTGGCTCAACCTGTAATCCCAGTACTTTGGGAGGCCGAGACAAGTGGACTGCCTGAGCTCTTGGGTTCAAGACCAACCCAGGCAACTTGGTGAGACCTTTTCTCTGCAATAAATAAAAAATTAGCTTGGTGCAGTAGCGGGTGCCTGTAGTTCTGGCTAGTTGGAAGGCTGAGGCATATGGATCGCCAGAGACCAGTAGATCGATGCTGGGGTGACCATGAGTTTGCCACTGCACTCCAGCTTGGGCAACAGAGTGAGACTCCAACGCAAGAAAAAATATTGTCCCTTGTCCTCATTGCATGCTTGCTCCTCACGCCACAGCCTTCACTGTTGGTCAATGACACTGAGAAAGGGAGATGGCTAGATGGGAGGAGGAATCCCACTCCAGAATAGATATCCTACCTAGGCCTAAGGAATTTCATCCTGCCAGACAGAATGCACACACTTTCCTTCCCATCTTGACCTCTCTGCACAGTCTTCACTGTTAGACTCTGGTGTCAGTCATGCACCTGGTTGCTTGAAGCTCTGTTCCTCACCTGTCCCTCTCTACCCCATATTGCGGGTGCCTGGCCCTAGCAGACCACATTTCTCAGGCTTCTGGGTTGCTCAGTCAGGCACTGGGAATCCCCATTGGAAGATGGAAGAGAGTGAACCACAGGGACAAGCCAAGGCATCCTGCCATTTCTCTCTGTCCCAGCATTATCTCCAGGAATGGCTGCCACCCCTTCTTTGATCACTGTTTCTCCTCAGCAGCCCTGCCAGTTCCCCTTCCAGGGTTTGTCTTTTATGTTTTATCTCTTGCTGGGTGACTCTCACCTCACAGTTCTGCAAAGAGACCTCCCCTTGTCCATCCAGGTCAGTGCTGGCTGTTTTGTTCATCTCTGGCCTGCCTCACCATCTCTGGTTTGCTCCATTTCTGGTTTTCTCCTGTGGTTTTTCCAGTGTTTTTGCAGTTACTGCCTCACGTGGCATTCCCTTTACTGAACAGTATGAGGTGAGCCCTTTCCTGACTGGATGACACCTGCTCATCACAGGTTTCGTGACTGGTAGAAATTGATTTTTTAAAAACTATTTTTAATTGTGGTAAAATGCACATAACATGAAATTTACTATCTTAACCATTTTTAGTGTACAGTTTGAAAGTCACAGGGAACAGCCAGAAGGATGTCTCCCAAGATGGCGCCAACACTAGGGAACCTAATAAAGACAACAAAGGCCATAAATTTCTGCCTCTCCCATGCGTGCGCGAAACTTAAAGTCATGTACAAACATTATCTCCCTATAGGAATACTACCTCATAGCTCCCTCCAATAAAGACCCTCAGATGGCTCTGGCTGGCACGGCCAGGCTCCGAGAGCACAGGCCGCCCCCTCCCAAAACCAATAAATACAGACCTCTCTCTTGCCCTCTCTCTCTCACTCCCTTTTCCCACCAGGCAGTTA
>NW_007250094.1:6166-6548 GCF_000164805.1 Carlito syrichta
GGTCAAGTGTTCTCTGTCTGATTCTGAAAATCCCAGCGCTGGGTGCCTTGACCCCCTCGGTTCTCCAGGAGAACTCAGGCTATGCCAAACCTCTGTGACGACAGACTTTGCCATAGCCACACTTCTTGGATAGCTGACTCTTCGGGGGACGCCCCATTGAGTCTGACTGTTCCTCATGGGAGGATCATCTTCTCTGCCGGCTAATTCTCCTCTCAAATGCCTTTTAAACAATCTCTCTAGTCTCTCTCTCTCTCTCTCCTGATATTAAGCCCAAGCATCTCATTCACCTCTGTACACAGGACTGGCCTACATATCCCTTAGACAATCAAAATCAGTGGCCCCCCCAGGGATCCCTCAATCCTGATATTATCAGGGATTTATA
>NW_007250095.1:0-4991 GCF_000164805.1 Carlito syrichta
GTCTTCCTACGAGATAAACAAGAATCAGGCCTTCGAGCTTGTCTCATGTTTCGGAGATATTTGGCTTGTGGGTATTATGAATAAGTCGTTTCAGGACTCCAGCAACATTCTGGTCCTCTTGAGAGTTATAAACGTGTATCTGGTAGTACAAGTCCCTTAGATTCCTCGGGACGACTAAGGCCTGATTCCCTGAACAAAAGCATCTTCTTTCCGTATTTGGATGCAACTCTGGTCTTAAGATGAACTTGGTAATCCTTAAATTTCCGTTTGTACTTTTATTTGGAGAAGGGCCGAGGGTTTTGCAGTTGCCAAATATTTAGTACGAATTATTAAAATGTAACGAGGAATCATGGATTCCATATCCCTAGGAAACATATGGGCATCTGCATTTTTGTATACAGAGTTTTGGATACCACATAGACAGGGAAAATCAAGGCATCTTGCAGAGAATGGAAAGGGAATCAGGTTCTTGGAGTTCTCAATCGCCTTAATCTGCAAGGTCTCTTGATAGGGTTTAATCAGCAATCTTGGCTTCTATGTCGCCACAATTTTATGGTGTCTTTTGAAAAGGGAACCAGGATTATTGGGTAGCAATTCCGCAAGAATCTTATGGGAGTCTTTCTCTTGATATGCAACCAACTGGAATTATAGGTCACCAGGAAAAATCTCGGGGTCTGGATAAGAATTAAAAAGGAATTTCAGCAATGGGAGTCCTCTTATACAGAAAACTACAGGACCTATTGCTATGGAAGAATAAGGAATGTTGGTTACACGAGTCCTCCATCCCAAAAATGTACAGAGCGTCTTGCTAAGAGATAAGCACCAATCAGGTTTTGGGAGTAGGAATCTGGATAATAGGAGTCCTCATATACACGAAACTTCACTATCAATTGCTAAGGAATGATAAGCAATCTGGTTCACATGTGTTCACAATCCAAAAATATCCAGGTTGTCTTGCTAAGGGCTAAACACGTATTTGGGTTTTTGAAGCATAATCTAGGGAAAGGAAAACCTCATATACAGGCAATTACACGGACTTTTCCTAAGAAAGAATAAGGAATCTGGGTGACATGTGTTCCACAAATTTCAAAAAAACAACACAGCGTCTTCCTAAGATCTAAACAAGCATCAGAGTTTCGACGCATGTATGAGTGAAAGGGAGTAAACATATACAGGAAACTGCACGGCTGTAGCTAAAAATAAGGAATCTGAGTTAAATGAGTCCTCAGTTCTGACAATCTACATGACATCTTGCTGACCGCTAAAGAAGAATCAGGGATTCGAAGCATGAATGTCGGTAATAGCAGTACTCATATACAGGAAACTACATGGCCTCTTGCTAAGAAAAAAGAAGAAATCTGTTTTTCACGGTTCCTCTATCAAAAAATGTACATGACGTCTTACTAAGTGCTAAAGAATTATCAGGGTTTCGAAACAGGAATCTAGGGGATGAGAGTTCCTGCTCACAGGACACGGCATGACCACCAACTAATGATGAATAAAGAATCTTTGTTGTATGAGTCCTCAATCCAAAATATTTCCCCGGTGTCTGATACGGCACAAACAAGAAACAGGGCTTCAAGCTCCTGAAAGGTTTCGGAGCAATTTAGCATGCGGATATTATGAATCGGTCATTTCAGGACTCCAGCAACATTCTGGTCCTCTTGAAAGTTGTAAATTGGGTATCGGGCAATCCAAGTCCGTTAGGTTCCTCAGAATAACTAAGGCCAGATTCCAGGTTAAAAGAATCTTCTTGCCGTATTTGGATGTAACACTGGTCTTAAAGTAAACCCTATAATCTTCCGCTTCCTTGTCTATTTTTATTTTGAGAGGAGACAAGGGTTTTGCCATTCCGAAATGTTTAGTATGTATATTTAAAGTTAACGTGGAATCATTGATTCTACGTTCCTAGGAAACATCTGGGCATCTGTCTTTTTGTATACAGAGTTTTGTAATCCACATCGACAGGGAATATCTGGGCTTCTTGCTGAGAACGAGAAAAATATACGGTTAGGAGATCTCATTAACCAGAATATCCAGGGCATCTTGATGAGGTTTAATCAGAAATCTGGGTTTCTGGGTCCCTACACTTTTCAGAGCTACTTGCTCCGTGGATACGCTAAATCAGTCAGTACAGATCCACTGGAAATTGCTGGTCCTCTTGTTAGTTGTAAACAAGGATCTGGCCCTACAAACCTTTGTGTTCTAGGAATATCTATGACCATAATCATGTTTCCCAGAATCAAAAGGCATATTGGTACAAGATCCCTAGATTCGGGTGACCTCAAACTATAGAAAATTCTTGTGGTTGGGCATGGTGGAATGGGATGTTGGGTTTTGAAGATTCCATATTTTGGGTAGTTCTGGTGAAGGGGAACCAGGAATCCTGGATTCCAATTCCCAAAAAATATTATGGGAATCTTTCTCTTCATATCTAAACAACTGGAATTCTGAGTCACTAGTACCTGTCTCGGCATCCTGCAAAGTGAAGCAGGAAGCTGGATAATTGGAGTCGTTATATATGGGTAACTACACGTCATATTGCTAAGGAAGTATAAGGAATCTTGGTTACATGAGTCCTCAATCCCAAAAACTGCATGCCGTCTTCCTCAGAGGTAACCACGAATCAGGTTTTTATTTTGAAAACTGGGTAATGGGAATCCTCACATACAGGAAACTTCACTCGCTATAGCTCAGTAAGAATAAGGAATCTGCGTTACTCCTGTTCTCAGTCCCAAAGAACTTCAGGTCGTCTTGCTATGGGCTAAATTCGAATCAGGGTGTTTTAAGCATGAATCTGGGGAAATGCAATTCTTATATACAGGAAACTACATCATCTTTTGCTTAGAAAGAATAGAGAATCTGGGTTACACGAGTCCTCAATCCCAAAAATCTACAGGGCTCCATGAAAGGGCTAAAAAAGAATCAGAGTTTCGAAGCAGGATCTATGTAATGAGAGTCCTTATACAGGAAAATACACGGCCTCTTGCCAAGGAAGAAAAAGAATCGGGGTTATAGCAGTTCTCAGTCGTAAAAATCAACAGGCATTCTGCTGTGGGCTAAACATAATCAGGCTTTAGAAGATGTAACATAGGTAATAGCAGTCTTCATGTACAGCATCTACATGACTTCTTGCTAAGGAGGAATAAGACACCTGTATTACACGGTTTCTCCATCAAAATATCTACATGGCATCTTGGTAAGTGCTAAACAAGAATCAGAGTTTTCAAAATGGGGTCTGGGGAAAGGGAGTCCTCATGAACAGGACATTACATGGCCCCTCGCTAAGGAAGAATAAGGAATCTGTGATACACTTGTCCCCAATCCGAAAAATTCTCATTGTGTCTTCCTACGGGATAAACAAGAATCAGGGCTTCAAGCTCATCTTATGTTTCAGAGATATTTGGCTTGTGGGTATTATGAATCAGTCTTTTCAGGACTCCAGCAACATTCTGGTCCTCTTGAGAGTTATAAACGTGTATCTGGTAGTACAAGTCCTTTATGTTCCTTGGGACAGCTAAGGCCAGATTCCTGGAACAAAAGTATCTTCTTGCTGTATTTGGACGCAACTCTGGTCTTAAGATGAACTTGGTAATCCTTAAATTTCCGTTTGTACTTTAGTTTGGAGAGGGGCCGAGAGGTTTGCAGTTGCCAATATTTAGTACTAATCATTAAACTGTAACCAGGAATCATTGATTCCACGTCCCTAGGAACATCTGGGCATCGGCATTTTTGCATACAGAGTTTTGGAAACCACATAGGGAAATCAGGGAAAATCAAGGCATCTTGCGGAGAACGGAAAGGGAATCCGGTTCTCGGAATTCTCAGTCGCCTTTATCTACAATGTCTCTTGATAAGGTTTAATCAGCAATCTTGGCTTCTATTTTGCCACATTTTTAGGGTGTCTTTTGAAAAGAAACCAGGAATCTTGGGTTCCATTTTCACAAGAACGTTATGGGAGTCTTTCTCATGATATGCAAGCAACTGGAATTCTAGGTCACCAGGAAATATCTTGGCGTCTTGCTGAGAATTAAGCAGGAATTTCAGTAATGGGAGTTATCATATACAGAACACTACACAACCAATTGCTATGGAAGAATAAGGAATGTTCGTTACACGAGTCCTCCATTCCGAAAACATACAGAGCGTCTTGCTAAGAGATAACCACCAATCAGGTTTTGCAAGGAGGAATCTGGATAATAGGAGTCCTCATATAAAGGAATCTGCCTTGTCTATTGTTAAGGAAGAATAAGGAATCTGGTTTACACGTGTCCACAATCCTAAAAAAATTCAGGTTGTCTTGCTAAGGGATAAACACGTATTTCGATTTTGAAGCATAATCTAGGGAAATGAAATCCTCATATACAGGCAACTACACGGACTTTTCCTAAGAAAGAATAAGGAAACTGAGTGACATGTGTTCTGGATTTTCTAAAAAACAACACGGCAGGACAGTACATGGCCTTCAACTAACGATGAATAAAGAATCTTTTTTGTATGAGTCCTCAATCCAAAAAATTCACACGGTGTCTGCTATGGCACAAACAAGAAACAAGGCTTCGAGTTCCCCAAGGTTTTTGAGAAATTTAGCATGCGGATATTATGAATCGGTCATTTGAGGACTCCAGCAACATTCTGGTCCTCTTGAAAGTTGTAAATGGATATCAAGCACTCCAAGTCTGTTAGGTTCCTCAGAACAACTAAGGCCAGATTTCCAGGTAAAAAGAATCTTCTTGCCATAGTTGCATGTAACTCTGGTCTTAAGGTGAATCTGTAATCCTTCCCCTTCCGTGTCTATTTATATTTTGAGAGGAGACAAGGGTTTTGCAGTTGCCAAATGTTTAGTACGTATTTTTAAAGTTAACGTGGAATCACTGATTCCACGTTCCTAGGAAATTTCTGGGCATCTGTCTTTTTGTATACAGAGTTTGGAATCCACATCGACAGGGAAAATCAAGGCATCTTGCTGAGAATGAGAACAATATACGGTT
>NW_007250095.1:5149-7125 GCF_000164805.1 Carlito syrichta
TCCACAGGAAATTTCTGGTCCTTCTTGTTAGTTGTAAACAAAGATCTGGCCCTACAATCATTTGTCTTCTAGGAAATATCTATGACCATAATCATGTTCCCCAAAATGAAAAGGCATATTGGTACAAAATCCCTCAATTCAGGTGACCTCATACTACAGAAAATTCTTGTGGATGGGCAGGGTGGAAATGCGATGTTGGGTTTGAAGATTCCATATTTTGGGTAGGTCTGTTGAAGGGGAACCAGGAATCCTGGATTCCACTACCAAAAAATATTATGGGAGTCTTTCTCTTGATATCCAAACAACTAGAATTCTGGGTCACTAGGTCCTGTTTCGGCATCCTGCAGAGTGAAGTGGGAAGCTGGGTAATTGGAGTCATTATATACAGGAAACTACACGTCATATTGCTAAGGAACTATAAGATATCTTGGTTACATGAGTCCTCAAACCCAAAAACTACAGGTCGTCAACCTAAGAGGTAACCACGAATCAGGTTTGTGAAGTAGGAATCTGGGTAATGTGAGTCCTCACATACAGGAAGCTTCACTCTCTATTGCTCAGTAAGAATAAGGAATCTGCGTTACTCGTGACCTCAATCCCAAAGAGCTTCAGGTCGTCTTGCAATGGGCGAAATATGAATCAGGGTGTTTTAAGCATGAATCTGGGGGAATGGAGTCCTTATATACAGGATACTACATCATCCTTTGCTAAGAAAGAATATGGAATCTAGGTTACACGAGTCCTCAATCTCAAAAATCTACAGGGCATCTTGGAAAGGGCTAAAAAAGAATCAGAGTTTTGGAAGCAGTATCTATGTAATGAGAATACTTTTACAGGAAAATACACGTCCTCTTGCCAAGGAATAAAAAGTATCGGGATTATAGAAGTCCTCAGTACTCAAAATTAACAGGCCATCTGCTGTGGAATTGACAAGTGTCATTATAGAACATTCTGGTCGTCTTGATTGTTGCAACCAAGAATCTATCCCTTAAATTCAGTTGGGTTCCTTGGGACAACTAAGGCCACATTCCAGGACTGAAGGAATCATCTCGACATATTTGTATGTAACTCTTAAGATGTAGCCTGTAATCTTAAAAATTCCGTTTGTGCATCTACTTGATTTGGGCCTGGGGTTTTGAAGTTACAGAGTATGTTGTACATATTTTTAAAGGTAGCCAAAAATCACGGATTCCACGTCCCTGGAAAACAGCTGGGCAATTGTCTATTTTTATACAGAATTTTGGAATCCAATGCCAGGGAAAAACAGAGCATCTTATTGAGAACAAGACGGGAATCCGTGTTCACCAAAATCTACAAGGCCTTTATAAGGTTTAATGAGGAGTCTGGGCTTGTAGGTCTCTTCATTTTTCAGAGCTACTTGCTGCGTGGATGTCTAAAATCTCTCATTACAGATCCCCAAGAAGTTTACGTTCCTCTTGATAATTGTAATTGAGGATCTGGACATACAATTCCGTTTGTTTCTTTTGAACATCTTCGGCCATAATTCAGTTACCCAGAAATCAATTGGCATTTTGCTACTAAATCTTTAGTTTCAGGTTGCCTCAAAGTACAGAAATTTCTTGTGGTCGGGCTGGTAGCAATTGGAATATTAAGTTTACAATATTCCACATTTTTACAATGTCTTGTTAAGGGGACCGTGGGAACTTGGATTACAGTTCCCAGGTACCACATGTGAGTCTTCCTATTGATATCCAAACAATTGTAAATCTACGTTCATCAGTAAATATTCAATGAATTGCTGAGAATGAAGCAGGATTCTGCGTTATGGGAGTCTTCATATACAGGAACCTACATGGCCTCTTGCTACAGAAGATAAGGAATCTGGAGTCTTACTAAGGGATAAAAATGTATCAGGGAACTGACACACGAATCTGGGGAATGGGAGTCCTCATATACAGGAAAATTCACAGCCTCTTACTAAGGACGAGTAATGAATCTGGGTTAACATATGCTCA
>NW_007250096.1:0-618 GCF_000164805.1 Carlito syrichta
CCTGCTGGCTAGCTAGGTAGATAGCTAGTTAAGTCAGATGGCTAGCCAGCTGGCTAGCTAGGTGGTTAACTAGCCATGTAAGCTGGCTAGCCAGCTGGCTGGCTGGTTAAGTCAGCTAGCTAAGTCAATTGGCTAGCTGGCTGGTTAGTTAGGTAGCTAGCCTGTTAAGTCAGCTGGCTAACCCCCTGGCTAGCTAGTTAAGTCAGCGAGTTAAGTCAGCTGGCTAGCTGGCTGACTGGCTAGGTGGCTGGCAAGTTAAGCCAGCAGGTTTGCATGCTGACCAGGTAGGTGGCTGGCTAGTTAAGCTGGCTGGGTAGCCAGCTGGCCATCCAGTAGTCTTGTTAGTTAACACGACTGGCTAGCCAGCTGGCCAGCCAGGTGGCTGGCTAGTTAAGCTGGCTGGCTAGCCAGCTGACCAGCAGGGTGACTGGCTAGTTAAGCCAGATGGCTATCCAACTGGCCACCAAGCCTGGTGGCTATTTAAGGTGGTTGGCTAGCCAGTTGAGCAGCCTGCTATCTAGCTACCTGGCTGCCTCTCTGGCCAGTTGGGTAGCTATCTAGTTAAGCCAGCTGGCTAGACATCTATTCAGCCAGGTAGCTAGCTAGTTAAGTCAGCTG
>NW_007250096.1:1839-5430 GCF_000164805.1 Carlito syrichta
CGGCCAGCTAGTTAGGTCAGTCAACTAATTAGGTCAGCTAAATTGTTGGTAACTAGTCTGCCGACTAGTTAGGCCAGTTAACTAGCTGGCCAACTAGTTAATCAGGCTAACTAGTCGGCCAAATACTCAGTCAACTTGCTAACCCAGCTAACTAGTCGGTCAGCAAATCGGCAACTTGTTAAGCCAGCTAACATGTTGGCCTACTAGTCAACAAGCAGGTTAAACCAGCTAAATATTCAACAGACTCATCACCCAACTAGTTAAGTCAGGTAGCTATCTCGGTAACCAACTAGTGAAGTCAGCTAGCTATCTTGTTACCCAATTTTTTGTCAGCAAACTAAGTCAGCTAACTAACTCATTAGCTAGCTAGTTGAATCAGCTAAGTCAGCTAGTTCATTATTTAGTTAACTATTTAAGTAAGCTAGTTAAGTCTGCTACCTAACTTCTTAGATAACTAGTTAAGTAAGCTAGTTATTCAGCTATCTAACTAAGTCAGCTATTTAAGTCAGCTAGCTAACTATTTAAGCCATCTAGATAAGTAATTTAGCTAACTAGTTAAGTCAACCAGCTAAGTCAGCTTGTTAAGTCAGCATTCTAACTACTTAAATGAGCTGATTAAGTCAGTTAGCTAGCTAGTTAGCAAACGGATTAAGTCAATGGGTTGAGTCACCTAGTTGGGTAATTAGTTAATGGGTTAAATCAGCTGGTTGAGTCAGATAGCTACCTAGTTAGCTAACGGGTTGAGTCTGCTGGTTGATTTACCTTGCTAGCTAGTTAGCTAAAGAGTTAAGTCAGCCGGATGAGTCAGGTAGCTAGCTAGTTAGCTAACATGTTGTCAGCTGGTTGAGTCAGCTAGCTAGCTCATTAGCTAACGAGTTAAGTCAGTTGATTAAGTCAGCTACCTAGCACATTAGTTAACGAGTAAGCTAACTAGTCAGTTAGCTTGTTAAGTCAGTTAGCTAGCTATGTAGCTAAATATTTACGTTAGCTGTTTAGGTAGGTAGCTAGCTATTTAGCTTACTGTTTAAGTCAGCTGCCTAGATAGGTAGCTAGGTAGTTAGCTAACTACTTATGTCAGCTGGCTAGCTAGGTGTCAAACTAGTAAAGTCAGCTAGTTAACTCAGCTGGCTAGCCAACTGGCTAGCTAGACAGCAAGTGAGTTAAGTCAGTTGGCTACACACCTGGCTAGCTAATTAAGTCAACTAGTTAAGTCAGCTGGCTACCAGCTGGCTAGCTAGGTAGCCAGCAAGTTATATCTGCTGCCTAGCCGGTTGACTAGCTGGTTAATTTAGCTAGCAAAGTCAGCTAGCTAGCCAACTGTCTATCTAGGTAGCTAGCTAGTTAAGTCAGCTGGCAAGTCAGTTGGCTAGCTAGTTAAGTCACCTAGTTAAGTCAGGTGGCTAATCAGCTGGCTAGCTGGTTAAGTCAGCCCATAAATTCAGTTGGATAATCACCTGGCTAGCTAGTTAAAAGTTAGTTAATTCTGATGGCTAGCCAGCTGGCTAGCTAATTATTTCATCTAGTTAAGTCAGCTGGCTAGCTAGTCTGCTAGCTAGTTAAGTCAGCTAGTTATGTCATCTAGCAAGCTAGTTAAGTCAGCTAGTTAAGTCTGCTGACTATCCAGGTAGCTAGCTATTAAAGTCAGCTATGTAGTCAGCTGGCTAGCTAGTTAAACCACCTAGTTAATTCAGCTGTCTAACCAGCTGGCCAGCTATGTAGCAATCTAGTTAATTCAGCTGGTGAGCAAGCAGGCCAGCTT
Organism: Carlito syrichta; assembly: GCF_000164805.1. Taxonomy (NCBI): domain Eukaryota; kingdom Metazoa; phylum Chordata; class Mammalia; order Primates; family Tarsiidae; genus Carlito; species Carlito syrichta. Next base: position 3,599 of record NW_007250096.1, read on the forward strand.
GTTAAGTCAGCTAATTAAGTCAGCTGACTAGTCAGCTGGCTAGCTAGCTAGTGAGCCAGTTAATTCAGTTGGCTAGCTATCTGGCTAGCTAATTAATTCAGCTAGTTCAGTCAGCTTGCTAGCCAGCTGGCTAGCTGGCTATGTCAGCTAGTTAAGTCAGCTGGCTAACCCAGTGGCTAACTACTTAAGTCAGCAAGTTAAGTCAGCTGGCTAGCAGCTGGCTAGCTTTTTAACTCAGCTTGTTAAGTCTGCTGGCCAGCCAACTGGCTAGCTAGATAGCTGGCTAATGAAGTCAGCTTGCTAGCCAGCTGGCTAGCTAGTTATGTCAGCTACTTAAGTCAGCTGGTTAGCCAGCTGACTTACTAGTTAAGTCAGCTAGTCGATTCACCTGGCTAGCCAACTGGCTAGCTGATTTAGTCAGCTAGTTAAGTCAAGTGGCTAGCCAACTGCCTAGCTGATTTAGTCAGCTAGTTAAGTCAAGTGGCTAGCCAACAGGCTAGCTTGGTAGCTAGCTAGTTAAGTCAGCTTGCTAACCAGCTGGCTAGCTCCTTAAGTCAGCTGGTTAAGTCAGCTGCAGGAGCACGGGAGTTTGAGACTAGCCTGGGACACATAGTCAGACCTCGTCACTCCCCAGAATGCAAACACTGGAGTCGCCCGTGGTGGCCCCCGTGGTCCTAGTTATATAGGTTATGGCACTTCCATCCTGGGGCATTCCTTACGTCACCCCACTTACAGAACGTGCTTGTCCAGGCCAGGCACCCTGGCACAATGCCATCAGCCCAGCTCCTGTGGAGGTCATGGTGGGAGGTGGCCTGAGCCCTGGTTTCGGAGACCAGTCTGGATGTAGTGGGCACACGTCATCTTGGAGAAAGGTCCCCAAAATATTGCCATGCGTGGAGGCCCCTTTTTCACTCAGTCCCTGACACCAGCCCTATCTTGGAGCCATCTCTTCCGTGATCTCACATGCGTCTTTGACGTGAGGCATGAGTGTGAAGGGTGGAGGCAGGCCTTCTGGGAAGTGTTGCCAAAGGTGTGGGGCCGATGTGCCCAGTGGCCACCTTTGAAACCTCCGATGATTGACATGTGGGAAACTGCCTTTTCCTCCCCCAGCCCTGAGGGTGACTCCTCGAACTGGGTGACAGGGCTGGTGGCAGTGGCAGAATTATTATTTGGAGTTGGAGTCCCTCTCTGTCAGGCTGGAATGCAGGTGCTAGCTCACGGCCATTATGGACTCCACCTGCCAGGCTCAGACAATCCTCCCACCTCAGGCCCCAAGTGGCTGAAATGACAGGCCTAAGACACCATGCCCGGCTATTTGGATATATTTTTGATGGCCGAGACAAGGTCGAACCCAGGGTCTTGGGCAGGTCTCGAACTCACAGGCTCAGGCTGTCCACTCATTCCATCCTGGAAGGGCCAGGATTCTGACTGAGCCCCTGAGACGGGCCTGTGGTTGAGATGGTGGTGGTTGGTATTATTATTCTGAGTTGGAATCCCGCTCTGTCGCCTAGGCCAGAGCACAGGGTCCCACACTCAGCCACCGTAGCCTCAACCAGCTGAACTCAGGCTATCATCCTGCCATGGCCTCCCAAGTGGCTGGAAAGACAGGTGTGTGCCATCACACTCGGCTCATTTTCTTTGTTTCTTGTAGAGACAAGGTGTCACCAAGGTGCCTGGGCAGGTCTCAAATCTGGGAGCTCACACCATCCTCTTGCCTTGGCCTCCCAAAGCACCGGGTGACAAGCGTGAGTCCCTATGTCCAGCCTTCACACCTCTCTCGAAGGCCCACCATGAGGCCCGCTCCCTTCAGATGGCCCTGGACATCTGAGAGG
>NW_007250097.1:0-1694 GCF_000164805.1 Carlito syrichta
TGATGTGGATGCCAAACTCTGTATACAAAAGACAGATGCCCAGAAGTTCCTAGGAACGTAGAATCCATGATTCCTGTTTACCTTTAAAAATACATACTAAACATTTGGCAACTGCAAAACCCTTGTCCGCTCTCAAAATAAAAAGAGAAACGGAAGGGGAAGGATTACATGGTTTACCTTAAGACCAGCGTTACATCCACATATGGCAAGATGATTCCTTTTGTCCTGAAATCTGGCCTTAATTGTTCCAAGGAACCTAATGGACTTGGAGTGCCCGATACCCGTTTACAACTTTCAAGAGGACCAGAATGTTGCTGGAGTCCTGAAATGAGCGAATTGTAATATCCACATGCTAAATTGTTTCGAAACATTTGGGAGTTCAAAGCCCTGTTTCTTGTTTGTGCCATAGCAGACACCCTGGGCATTTTTTGGATTGAGGACCCCAACAACAATGATTCTTTATTTGTCCTCAGTTGGAGGCCGTGTAGTGTCCTGTATGTGAGGACTCCCTTTACTTAGATTCCTGTTTCAAAAACCTGATTCTTGTTTAGGCCTTTGTAAGACGCCATGTAGATTTATTGATAGAACCGTGTAAAACAGATTTCTTCTTTTTTCTTAGAAGAGGCCATGTAGTTTCCTGTATATGATGACTGCTATTACCCACATTCATGCCCCGAATCCCTGATTCTTCTTTAGCCGTGAGCAAGATGCTCCATAGATTTTCAGGACTTAGGACTCGTATAACCCAGATTATTTATTTTTAGCAACAGTCGTGCAGTTGCCTGTATATGAGTACTCCCTTTCGCAGATAAATGTGTTGAAACCCTGATGCTTGTTTAGACCTTAGGAAGACGCCGTGTACTTTTTTGGGGATTGAGAACACATGTCACCCAGATTTCTTATTCGTTCTTAGGAATAGTCCTTGCAGGTGCCTGTATATGAGGATTTCATTTCCCCCAGATTATGCTTCAAATACACAAATTCATATTTAGCCCTTAGCAAGACACCCTGAAGGTTTTTTGGGGATTGAGGCCACGTATAAACCAGATTTCTTATACTTCCTTAGGAATAGACAGCGCAGTTTCCTGTATATGAGGACTCCCATTATCCAGATTCCCACTCCCAATACCTGATTGGTGGTTATCCCTTAGCAAGATGCTCTGTAGGTTTTTGGGATGGAGGACTCGTGTAACCAAGATTCCTTATTCTTCCATCGCAACAGGTGGTGCAGTGTTCTGTATATGAGGCCCCCCTTACTGAAATTCCTGCTTCATTCTCAGCAAGACGACGAGACATTTCGTGGTGACCTAGAATTCCAGGTGCTTGGATATCAAGAGAAAGACTCCCATAAAGTTCTTGTGGAATTGGAACCCAAGATTCGTGGTTCCCTTTTCAAAAGACACAATAAAAATGTGGCGACATAGAAGCCCAAAATTGCTGATTAAACCTTATCAAGAGACCTTGTAGATTTAGGTGATTGATAACTCCAAGAACAGGATTTTCCTTTTCGTTCTCAGCAAGATGCCCTGATTTTCCGTGTCTATGTGGATTCCAAAACTCTGTATAAAAAAATGCAGATACCCTGATGTTTCCTAGGGACATGGAATCCATGATTCCCGGTTACATTTTAATAATTCCTACTAAATTTTTGGTAACTGCAAAACCCTTGGCCCCTCTCCAAATCAATGTACAAT
>NW_007250097.1:1714-20109 GCF_000164805.1 Carlito syrichta
TTCAAATACACAAATTCATATTTAGCCTTAGCAAGACACCTGAAGGTTTTTGGGGATTGAGGCCACGTATAAACCAGATTTCTTATACTTTCTTAGGAACAGACAGCGCAGTTCCTGTATATGAGGATTCCCATTATCCAGATTCCCACTCCCAATACCTGATTGGTGGTTATCCCTTAGCAAGATGCTCTGTAGGTTTTGGGATGGAGGACTCGTGTAACCAAGATTCCTTATTCCTCCATCGCAACAGGTGGTGCAGTGTTCTGTATATGAGGCCCCCCTTACTGAAATTCCTGCTTCATTCTCAGCAAGACGACGAGACATTTCATGGTGACCTAGAATTCCAGGTGCTTGGATATCAAGAGAAAGACTCCCATAAAGTTCTTGTGGAATTGGAACCCAAGATTCGTGGTTCCCTTTTCAAAAGACACAATAAAAATGTGGCGACATAGAAGCCCAAATTGCTGATTAAACCTTATCAAGAGACCTTGTAGATTTAGGTGATTGATAACTCCAAGAACAGGATTTCCTTTCCGTTCTCAGCAAGATGCCCTGATTTTCCCTGTCTATGTGGATTCCAAAACTCTGTATAAAAAAATGCAGATGACCTGATGTTTCCTAGGGACATGGAATCCATGATTCCCGGTTACATTTTAATAATTCCTACTAAATATTTGGTAACTGCAAAACCCTTGGCCCCTCTCCAAATCAATGTACAATCGGAAATTTTAGGATTACCAAGTTCATCTTAAGACCAGGGTTACATCCAAATACGCCAAGAAGATACCTTTTTTTCCGGGAATCTGGCCTTAGTTGTCCTGAGGAACCTAAGGGACTTGTACTACCAGATACCCGTTTACAACTCTCAAGAGGACCAGAAAGTTGCTGGAGTCCTGAAAAGACTGATTCACTATACCCACAAGCCAAATACCTCTGATAAATGAGACGAGCTCAAAGCCCTGATTCTTGTTTAGCCCGTAGCAAGACACCCTGAAAATTTTTCAGATTCGGGACTAGTGTATCACAGATTCTTTGGTCTTCCTTAGCGACGGGCCGTGTAATGTTCTGTACATTAGGACTCCCTTTCCCCAGAACCCTGTTTGGAAACCCTGATTCTTGTTTAGCCTTTAGCAAGAGGTCATGTATATATGGTGACGGAGGAACCGTGTAAAACAAATTTCTTATTTCTGAGGACTGCTATAACCCCGATTCTTTTTCTTTCTTGGCAAGGGGTTGTGTATTTTTCTGTATATTACAACTCTCATTACATAGATCCTGCTTCGAAACTCTGAATCTTTTTTAGCCCTTTCCAGACGCCCTGTAGATTTTTGGGATTAAGGACTCGTGTATCCCAGATTCCTTATTCTTTCTTAACAATAGGTCATGTAGTTGCCTGTATATAAGGACTCCATTTCCCCAGATTCGTGCTAAAAACACCCTGATTCGTTTTTAGCCCATAGCAAGACGACCTGAAGGTTTTTTGGGACTGAGGACACAAGTAAGGAAGATTCCTTATTCTTACTTAGCAATAGGCAGTGAAGTGATTCGTGGTTACCTCTTAGGAAGACGGCCTGTAGTTTTTGGGATTAAGGACTCATGTAAACAAGTTTCCTTATACTTCCTAAGCAATATGACGTGTAGTTACCTGTATATGATGACTCCCATTACCCAGGTTCCTGCTTCACTCTGCAGGATGCTGAGATAGTTCCTGGAGACCGAGAATTCCAGTTGTTTGGCTATCAAGAGAAAGACTCCCATAATATTCTTTGGGAACTGGAATCCAAGATTCCTGGTTCCCCTTCACAAGACACTCCCTAAAATGTGGAATCTTCAAAACCCAACATCCCAATTCTGACCTCCCCACCCACAAGAATTTTCTGTAGTTTGAGGTCACCTGAATCAAGGGATTTTGTACCAATATGCCTTTTGATTCTGGGGAACATGATTATGGTCGTAGATATTCCTAGGACACAAAAGGATTTGTAGGACCAGATCCTTGATTACAACTAAAAAGAGGACCAGAAAGTTCCTGTGGATCTGTAATGACAGATTTAATGTATCCACGGAGAAAGTAGCTAAGAAAAATGTAGGGACCCTGAAGCCCAGATTACTAATTAAACCTTATAAAGAGGCCATTTAGATTCCGGTTAATGAGAACTCCTAGAACCGAATTCCTTTTCATTCTCAAGAAGATGCCAGGATTTTCCCTGTCGATGTGGATTGCAAATCCTGTATACAAAAAGACAGATGCCCAGAAGTTTCCTAGGGATGTGAAATCCATGATTCTTGGTTACCTTTAAAAATACGTTCTAAACATTTGGCAACTGAAAAATCCTTGTCCCCTCTCAAAATAAAACGAGCAACGTAAGGGGAAGGATTACAGGGTTCACCTTAAGACCAGAGTTACATCCAAATATGGCAATAGGATTCTATTTGTCCTGGAATCTGGCCTTAGTTTTTACGAGGAACCTAACGGATTTGGATTGCCCGATACCAGTTTACAACTTTCAAGAGGATCAGAATGTTGGTAGAGTCCTGAATGACCGATTCCCAATTTCCGCATACTAAATTGCTCCGAAACATTTGGGGAGCTTGAAGCCCTGTTTCTTGTTTGTCCCATAGCAGACACTCTGGGAATTTTTTGGATTGAGGACTCGTACAACAAAGATTCTTTATTTTTCCTTAGTCAGAGCCTGAGTAGTGTCCTGTATAAGAGGACTATCTTTCCCTAGATTCCTATTTCAAAACCCTGATTCTTTTTTAGCCCGTAGTAAGATGTCATGTAGATTTTTAGATAGAGGAACAGTGGAACACAGGTTTCTTCTTTTTTCTTAGCAAGAGGCCATATAGTTTCCTGTATATGTGGACTGCTATTACCCACATTCATGCCTCGAATCCCTGATTCTTCTTTAACCGTCAGCAAGATGCCGTGTAGATTTTCAGTACTGAGGACTCGTATAACACGATTCCTTATTTTTAGCAACAGCCGTGCAGTTGCCTGTATATGAGTACTCCCTTTAGCAGATACAGGCGTTGAAACCCTGATGCTTGTTTAGACCTTAGGAAGACGCCGAGTAATTTTTTGGGGATTGAGAACACATGTCACCCAGATTCCTCATTCTTGCTTCGGAATAGTCCGTGCAGATGACTGTATATGAGGATTTCATTTCCCCAGATTATGCTTCAAATACCCAAATTCGTATTTAGCCCTTAGCAAGACACCCGGAAGTTTTTTTTGGCGGGGATTTTGCCCACGTGTAAACCAGATTACTCATTCTTCCTTAGCAATAGACAGTGCAGTTTCCTGTATATGAGGGCTCCCATTTTCCAGATTCCTACTCCCAAAACCTGATTGGTGGTTATCCCTTAGCAAGATGCTAAGGTTATCCCTTAGTAGATTTTTGGGATGGATGACTCGTGTAAACAAGGTTCCTTATTCTTCCGTAGCAACAGGTGGTCTAGTGTTCTGTTTATGAGGTCTCCTATAGCTGAAATTCCTGCCTCATTCTCAGCAAGGCGTCGAGGCATTTGGTGGTGAACTAGAATTCCCGTTGCTCGGATATCAAGAGAAAGACTCCCATAAAATTCTTGTAGAATTGGAACCCAAGATTCCTGGTTCCCTTTTCAAAAGACACACTAAAATTGTGGGGACATAGAAGCCTAGATTGCTGATTGAACCTTATCAATAAATCTTGTAGACAGGCGATTGAGAACTCCAATAACCGGATTCCGTTTCCGTTCTCAGCAATATGCCCTGGTTTTCCCTGTCTATGTGGATTCCAAAACTCTCTATACAAAAATGCAGATGCCCAGATGTTTCCTAGGGACGTGGAATCCATGATTCGTGGTTGCATTTTAATAATTCGTACTAAATCTTTGGCAACTGCAAAACCCTTGGCCCCTCTCCAAATAAACGTCCAATCGGAAATTTTAGGATTACCAAGTTTATCTTAAGACCTGAGTTGCATCCAAATACGGTAAGAAGATACTTTTGTTCAAGGAATCTTGCCTTAGTTTTCCTGAGGATCCCAAGGGACTTGTACTACTAGATACCCGTTTACAACTCTCAAGAGGACCAGAATGTTGCTGGAGTCCTGAAAAGACTGAATCATTATACCCAAGAGCCAAATATCTCCGAAACATGAAAAGAGCTCTAAGTCCTGATTCTTGTTTATCTCGTAGCAATACACCCTGAGAATTTTTCTGATTGGGGCTAGTGTATCACAGATTCATTATTCTTCCTTAGTTAGGGGCCATGTAATGTCCTGTATATGAGGACTCCCTTTCCCCAGAACCCAGTTTGGAAACACTGATTATTGTTTAGCCCTTAGCAAGATGTCATGTGGATGTTGTGATGGAGTAACTGTGTAAAAAGGTTTTTAATTTCTCCTTAGCGAGATCATGTAGATTCTGTATATGAGGACTGCTATTTCTATGTTGCAGCTTCTAAACACTGATTCTTATTTAGCCCAAAGCATATGGCGTGTTGATTGTTAGGATCGATGACTGCTATAACCCCAATTCGTTTTTTTCCTTGGCAAGGGGCTGTGTATTTTCCTGTATATTAGGACTCTCATTACGTAGATCCTGCTTCGAAACTCTAATTTTTTAGCCCATTCCAAGAATCCCTGTAGATTTTTGGGATTGAGGACTCGTGTAACCCAGATTCCTTATTCTTTTTTAGCCAAAGATCATATAGTTGCCTGTATATAAGGACTCCATTTCCCCAGATTCATGTTAAAAACACTCTGATTCGTGTTTAGCCCATAGCAAGATGACCTGAAGTTTTTTTGGGTAAGGACACGAGTAAGGAAGATTCCTTATTCTTACTTTGCAATAGGCAGTGAAGTTTCCTGTATGTGAGGACTCCCATTACCCAGAATCCTACTTCAAAAACCTGATTCGTGGTTACATCTTAGGAAGAGGGCAAGTACTTTTTGTTATTTAGGACTCATGTGAACAAGATTCCTTATACTTCCTAAGCAAGATGATGTGTAGTTTCCTGTATATGACGACTCCCATTACCCAGGTTCCCACTTCACTCTGCAAGATGCTGAGACAGATCCCGGTGAGCGAGAATTCCAGTTGTTTGAATATCAAGAGAAAGACTCCCATAATATTCTTTGGGAACTGGAATCCAAGATTCCTGGTTCCCCTTCACAAGACCTTCCCAAAAATATGGAATCTTCAAAACCAAACATCCCAATTCTCACCTGCCCACCCACAAGAATTTTCTGTAGTTTGAGGTCAGCTGAATCGAGGGATTTTGTACCAATATGAATTTTGATTCTGGGGAACATGATTATGGTCATAGATATTCCTAGGACACAAAAGGATTTGTAGGGCCAGATCCCTGATTACAACTAACAAGATGACAAGAAAGTTCCTGTGCATCTGTAGTGACAGATTTAGTGTATTCACGGAGAAAGTAGCTCTGAAAAATATAGGAACCCCGAAGTCCAGATTGCTCATTAAATCTTATCAGGAGGCTCTGTAGATGCCGGTTAATGAGAACTCCTAGAACCAGATTTCCTTTTCGTTCTCAGCAAGATGCCATGATTTCCCTGTCGATGTGGATTCCAAACTCTGTATACAAAAAGACAGATGCCCAGAAGGTTCCTAGAAACGTAGAATCCAGGATTCCTGGTTCCTTTAAAAATACGTACTGAACATTTGGCAACAACCAAACCCTTCTCCCCTCTCCAAATAAAAAGCGAAACGGAAGGGGAAGGATTACAGGATTCACCTTAAGACCAGAGTTACATCCACATATGGCAAGAAGATTCCTTTTGTCTTGAAATCTTGCCTTAGTTGTTCCGAGGAACCTAATGAACTTGGAGTGCCTGATACCCGTTTACAGTTTTCAACAGGACCAGTATGTTGCTTCAGTCCTGAAATGACCGATTCATAATATCCTCATGCTAAATTGCTCCGAAACATTTGGGGAGCTCGAAGCCATGTTTCTTGTTTGTGCCATAGCAGACAACCTGGGAATTTTTTGAATTGTGGACTAGTACAACAAAGATTCTTTATTCATCCTTATTTGTAGTCCGTGTAGTGTCCTGTATGTAAGGACTCTCTTTCCCTAGATTCCTGTTTTGAAAACTTCATTCTTTTTTATTCCTTAGTACGACGTCCTGTATATTTTTTGATAGAGGAACCGTGGAAAAAAGATTTCTTATTTTTTATTGGCGGGATGCCATGTAGTTTCCTGTATATGAGGACTGCTATTACCCACATTCATGCCTCGAATCCCTGATTCTACTTTAGCCGTCAGCAAGATACCCTGTAGATTTTCAGGACTGAGGACTTGTATAAGCAGATTCTTTACTTTTAGCAACAGCCATGCAGTTGCCTGTATATGAGTACTCCCTTTTGCAGATACATGCGTCGAAACCCTGATGCTTGTTTAGACCTTAGAAAGACGCAGTGTAATTTTTTGGAGATTGAGAACACATGTCACTCAGAATCCTTATTCTTTCTTAGGAAATGTCCGTGCACATGCCTGTATATGAGAATTTCATTTCCCCAGATTATGCGTCTAATACCCAAATTTGTATTTAGCCCTTAGAAAGACACCCAGAATTTTTTGGGGGATTGAGGACATGTAAACCAGATTCCTTATTCTTCATTAGCAATAGACAGTGCAGTTTCCTCTATATGAGGACTGCCATTATCCATATTCCTACTCCCAAAACCTGATGGGTGGTTGTCCCTTAGCAAGATACTCTGTAGGTTTTTGGGATGGAGGACTCGTGTAACCAAGATTCCTTATTCTTCCATAGCAACAGGTGGTGCAGTGTTCTGTATATGAGGACTCCCATTACTGAAATTCCTGCTTCATTCTCAGCAAGAAGCCGAGATATTTCGTGGTGACCTAGTATTCCAGCTGATTGGATATCTAGAGAAAGACTCTGATAAAGTTCTTGTGTAATTGAAAACCAAGATTCGTGGTTCCCTTTTCGAAAGACACAATAAAAATGTGGCGACATAGAAGCCCAGATTGCTGATTAAACCTTATCTAGAGACCTTGTAGATATAGGCAATTGAGGACTCCAAGAACCGTATTCCCTTTCCATTCTCAGCAAGATGCCCTGATTTTCCCTGTCTATGTAGATTCCCAAGTTCTGTATACAAAAATGTAGATGCCCAGATGTTTCCTAGGGACGTGGAATCCATTATTCCTGGTTACATTTTAATAATTCGTACTAAATATTTGGAAACAGCAAAGCCCTCGGCCCCTCCCCAAATAAAAGTACAATCGGAAATTTTAGGATTACCAAGTTCATCTTAAGACCAAAGTTACATCCAAATACGGCAAGAAGATACTTTTTTTCCGGGAATCTTGCCTTAGTTGTCCCGAGGAACCTAAGTGACTTGTACTACCAGATACCCGTTTAAAACTCTCAAGAGGACCAGAATGCTGCTGGAGTCCTGAAAAGACTGACTCATAATACCCACAAGCCAAATATCTCTGAATATGTGACGAGGTCAAAGCCCTGATTCTTGTTTATCCTGTAGCAAGATACCCTGAGAATTTTTCGGATTCAGGACTAGTGTATCAAAGAGTCCTTATTTTTCCTAAGCGAGGGGCCATGGAATGTCCTGTATATGAGGATTCCCTTTCCACAGAACCCTGTTTGGAAACCCTGATTTCTGTTTAGCCATTAGCAAGATGTCATGTAGATATTGTGACTGAGGAACTGTGTAAAACAGGTTTCTTATTTCTCCTTAGCAAGAGATCATGTAGATTCTGTATATGAGGACTGCTATTACCTATGATGCAGCCTCTAAACCCTGATTCTTGTTTAGCCCACAGCAGGTGGCCTGTTGATTTTTAGGACTGAGGATTGCTATTACCCTGATTCTTTTTCTTCCTTGGCAAGGGGCAGTGTATTTTCCTGTATATTATGACTATCATTACATAGATCCTGCTTCGAAACTCTGATTCATTTTTAGGCCTTTCCAAGATAACCTGTAGGAATTTTGGGATTGAGGGCTCGAGTAACCCAGATTCCTTATTCCTTCTTAGCAAAGGTTCATGTATTTGCCTTTATATAAGGACTCCCTTTCCCCAAATACATGCTAAAAATACCCTCATTCATATTTAGCCTATAGCAAGACGACCTGAAGTATTTCGGGATAGAGGACACGAGTAAAGCAGATTCCTTATTCTTACTTAACAATAGGCAGTTGAGTTTCCTGTATGTGAGGACTACCGTTACCCAGATTCCTACTTCAAAAACCTGATTCGTGGTTACCTCTTAGGCAGACAGCCTGTAGTTTGGGGGATTGAGGACTCATGTAAACAAGATTCCTTATACTTCTTAAGCAATATGACGGGTAGTTTCTTGTATATGACGACTCCCATTACTCAGCTTCCCGCTACACTCGGCAGGATGCCGAGACAGTTCCTGGTGACCGAGTATTCCAGTTGTTTGGATATCAAGAGAAAGACTCCCATAATGTTCTTTGGGAACTGGAATAAAAGATTCCTGTTTACCCTTCAGAAGACCTTGCCTAAAATGTGGAATCTTCAAAACCCAACATCCCAAATCCGACCTGCCCGCCCACAAGAATTTTCTGTAGTTTGAAGTCACCTGCATCGAGGGATTTTGTACCAATATGCCTTTTAATTCTGGGGAATATGATTAAGGTCATAGATATTCCTAGGACACAAAAGGATTTGTATGGCCAGATCCTTGATTACAACTAACAAGATGACAAGAAATTTCCTGTGGATCTGTAATGACAGATTTAGCGTATCCACGGAGAAAGCACCTATGAAAAATGTAGGGACCCAGAAGCCCAGATTGCTGATTAAACCTTATCAAGAGGCCCTATAGATTCTGGTTAATGAGAACTCCTTGAACAGGATTTCCTTTTCGTTCTCAGCAAGATTCCCTGATTTTAACTGTCGATGTCGATTTCAAACACTGTATACAAAAAGACAGAAGCCCATAAGTGTCATAGGAACGTGGAACCCATGATTCTTTGTTACCTTTAAAAATACGTACTAAACATTTGGCAACTGCAAAACCTTTGTCCCCTCTCAAAATTAATAGAGAAACGGAAGGGGAATGATTACAGAGTTCACCTTAATACCAGAGTTACATCCAAATATGGCAAGAAGGTGCATTTTGTCCTGGAATCTGGCCTTAGTTGTTCCACAGAACTTAATGGACTTGGAGTGCCCGATACCAGTTTTCAACTTTCAAGAAGACCAGAATGTTGCTGGAGTCCTGAAATGACTGATTCGTAATATCTGCATGCTAAATTGCTGCAAAACATTTGGGGAGCTCGAAGCCCTGTTTCTTTTTTGTCCCCTAGCTGACACCCTGGAAAGCTTTTAGATTGGGGACGTGTACCATAAAGATTCTTTATTCGTACTTAGTTGGAGGCCGTGTAGTGTCCTGTATGTGAGAACTCTCTTTCCCTACATTCCTGTTTCAAAACCCTGATTTTTGTTTAGCCCTTAGTAAGACGCCATATAGATTTTTTGATAGAGGAACCGTGGAAAACAGATTTCTTCTTTTTTCTTAGCAAGAGGCCATGTAGTTCCCTGTATATGAGGATTGTATTACCCACATTCATGCCTCGAATCTCTGATTCTTTAGCCGTCAGCAAGATGCCCTTTAGATTTACAGAACTGAGGACTCATATAACTCGGATTCCTTATTTTTAGCAACAGCCATGCAGCTTCCTGTATATGAGTACTCCTGTTTACAGATACATTCGTCAAAAGCTTGATTCCTGTTTAATCTTAAAAAGACGCCGTGTACGTTTTGGGAGATTGAGAAAGCATGTCACTCACATTCCTTATTCTTTCTTAGGAAAAGTTAGTGCAGTTGCCTGTAAATGAGGATTTCATTTCCCTAGTTTATGCTTCAAAAACCCAAATTCGAGTTTAACCCTTAGAAAGACACCCTGAAGTTTTTTTTAGGGATGGAGGACACGTGTAAACCAGATTCCTTACTCTCCTATAGCAATAGACAGTGCAGTTTCCTGTATATGAGGACTCCCATTATCCAAATTCCTACTCCCAAAACCTGAATGGTGGCTATCTCTTCGCAAGATGCTCTGTAGGTTTTTGGGATGGAGGACTCGTGTAACCAAGATTCCTTATTCTTCCGTAGGAACAGGTCGTGTAGTGTTCTGTATATGAGGACTCCCACTACTGAAATTCCTGCTTCATTCTCAGCAAGACGCCAAGATATTTTCTGGTGACCTAGAATTCCAGTTGCTTGGATATCAAGAGAAACATTCCCATAAATATCTTGAGGAATTGGAACCCAATATTCCTGGTCCCTTTTCAAAAGACACACTAAAAATGTGGCGACATAGAAGCTCAGATTGCTGATTAATCCTTATCAAGAGACCTTGCAGATTTAGGCGATTGAGAACTCCAAGAACCGGATTCCCTTTCCGTTGTCAGCAAGATGCCCTGATTTTCCTTGTCCATGTGGTTTCCAAAACTCTGTTTACAAAAATGCAGATTCTCAGATGTTTCCTAGGGACGTGGATTCCATGAATCCTGGTTACATTTTAATAATTCGTACTAAATATTTGACAACTGCAAAACCCTCGGCCCCTCTCCGAATAAAGTACAAACGGAAATTTAAGGATTACCAAGTTCATCTTAAGACCAAAGTTACATCCAAATACAGCAAGATGATACTTTTTCTGGGAATCTGGCCTTAATTGGACCGAGTAACCTAAGGGATTTGTACTACCAGATACTCGATTACAACTCTCAAGAGGACCAGAATGCTGCTGGAGTCCTGAAATGACTGATTCATAATACCCACACGCCAAATATCTCTGAAACATGAGACGAGTTCGAAGCCTTGATTCTTGTTTATACCACAGCAAGACAACCTGAGAATTTTTCGGATTGTGGACTAGTGTATCACAGATTCCTTATTCTTCCTTAGCGAGGGGCCATGTAATGTCCTGTATATGAGGACTCCCTTTCCCCAGAATCCTGTTTGAAAACCCTGATTCTTGTTTTGCCATTAGCAGGATGTCATGTAGATATTGTGATGGAGGAACCGTGGAAAACAGGTTTTTTATTTTCTTTAGCTAGAGATCATGTAGATTCTGTATATGAGGACTGCTATTACCTATGTGCCAGCTTCTAAAACCATGATTCTTGTTTAGCCCACAGGAGATGGCCTGTTGATTTTTAGGACTTAGGACTGCTATAACCCCGATTCCTTTTCTTCCTTGGCAAGGGGCTGTGTATTTTCCTGTATATTAGGCCTCTCATTAGATACATCCTGCTTCAAAATTCTGATTCTATTTTAGCACTTTCCAAGATGCTCTGTAGATTTTTGGGATTGAGGACTTGTGTTACTAGATTCCTTATTCCTTCTTAGCAAAAGGTCAAGTAGTTTCATGTAAATAAGGACTCCATTTCCCAGATTCTTGCTCGACAACACCATGATTCGTGTTCAGCCCATAGCGAGACTACCTTAAGTTTTCTTGGGATTGAGGACACGAGTAATGCAGATTCCTTATTCTTACTTAGCAATAGACAGTGAAGTTTAATATATGTGAGGATTCCCATTACCCAGATTCCTACTTCAGAAACCTGATTCGTGGTTATCTCTTAGGAAGACGGCCTGTAGTTTTTGGGATTGTGGACTCATATAAGGAAGATTCCTTATACTTCCTTAGCAATAAGATGTGTAGTTCCCTGTATATGACGACTTCCATTAATCAGATTCCTGCTTCACTCTGCAGGATGCCGAGACAGCTCCTGGTGACTGAGAATTCCAGTTTTTTGGATATCAAGAGAAAGACGTCCATAATGTTCTTTGGGAACTGAAATCCAAGATTCCTGGTTCCCTTTCACAAGACCTCCCCAAAATGTGGAATCTTCCAAACCCAACTTCACAATTCCGACCTGCTGACCCAAAAGAATTTTCTGTACTTTGAGGTCACCTGAATTGAGGAATTTTGTACCAATATACCTTTTGATTCTGGGGAATATGATTATGGTCGTAGATGTTGCTAGGAAACAAAAGGATTCGTAGGACCAGATCCTTGATTACAACTAACAAGAAGACCAGAAAGTTCCTGAGGATCTGTAATGACAGATTTAGCGTATCCATGGTGCAAGTAGCTCTGAAAATGTAGGTACCCAGAAGCCCAGATTGCTGATTAAACCTTAACAAGAGGCCCTTTAGATTCCAGAAATTGAGAACTCCTAGAACCGGATTTCCTTTTCGTTCTCTGTAAGATGCCCTGATTTTTCCTGTCGATGTGGATTCCAAACTCAGTATATCAAAAGACAGATGCCCAGAAGTTTCCTAGGGACGTGGGTTTCATGGTTACTGGTTACTTTAAAAATACGGACTAAACATTTGGCAACTGCAAAACCCTTGTCCCGTCTCAAAATAAAAAGAAACATGGAAGCGGAAGGATTACAGAGTTCACCTTAAGACCAGAGTTACATCCAAATATGGCAAGAAGATTCTTTTTGTCCTGGAATCTGGCCTTAGTTGTTCTGAGGAACCTAACGGACTTGGATTGCCCATTTACAACTTTTAAGAGGACCAGCATGTTGCTTGAGTCCTGAAATGACCGATTCATAATATCCACAGGCTAAATTGCTCCGAAACATTTGGTGAGCTCGAAGCTCTGTTTCTTGTTTGTCCCATAGCAGACACCCTGGGAATTTTTTGGATTGGGGACGCGTACAAAGATTCTTTATTCGTACTTAGTTGGAGGCCGTGTAGTGTCCTGTATGTTAGGACTCTCTTTCACTAGATTCCTGTTTCAAAACCCTGATTCTTGTTTAGCCCTTAGTGAGACGCCATGTAGATTTTTTGATAGAAGAATCGTGGAAAACACATATCGTCTTTTTTTTTAGCAAGAGGCCATGTAGTTTCCTGTATATGAGGATTGCTATTACCCATATTCATGCCTCGAATCCCTGATTCTTCTTTAGCCGTCAACAAGATGCCCTGTAGATTTTCAGGACTGAGGACTCATATAACCCCTGCAGGTGCCTGTATATGAGTACTCCTGTTCACAGATATATGCGTCGAAAGCTTGATTCTTGTTTAGATCTTAGGAAGATGCCGTGTAGTTTTTTGGAGTTTGAGAAAACATGTCACCCAGATTCCTTATTATTTCTTAGGAAAAGTCAGTTCTGTTGCATGTATATGAGGATTTCATTGCCCTAGTTTATGCTTCAAAAACCCAAATTCGTGTTTAGCCCCTAGCAAGACACACTGGAGTTTTTTTTGGATGGAGGACAAGTGTAAACTAGATTCCTTATTCTCCGTTAGCAGTAGACAGTGCAGTTTCCTGTATATGAGGTTTCCCATTATCCAGATTCCTACTCCCAAGTCATGAATGGTGGTTATCTCCTAGCAAGACGCTCTGTAGGGTTTTGGGATGGAGGACTCGTGTAACCAAGATTCCTTATTCTTCTGTAGCAACAGATTGTGTAGTGTTCTGTATATGAGGACTCCCATTTCTGAAATTCCTGCTTCATTCTCAACAAGACGCCAAGATATTTCCTGGGGACCTAGAATTTCAGGTGCTTGGCTATCAAGAGAAATATTCCCTTAAAAATCTTGAGGAATTTGAACCAAAGATTCCAGGTCCCTTTACAACAGACTCACTAACAATGTGGCGACATAGAATCCCGGATTGCTGATTAAACCTTATCATGAGACCTTGTAGATTTAGGCGATTGAGAACTCCAAGAACCTCATTCGCTTTCCAGTCTCAGCAAGATGCCCTGATTTTCCCTGTCCAAGTGGATTCCAAAACTCTGTATACAAAAATGCAGATGCCCAGATGTTTCCTAAGGACATGGACTCCATGATTCCTGATAACATTTTAATATTTCCTACTAAATATTTGGCCACTGTAAAACCCTCGGCCCCCCTCCAATAAAAGTACAAATGGAAATTTTTAGGATTACCAAGTTCATCTTAAGATCAGTGTTACCTCCAAGTATGGCAAAAAGATACTTTTGTTCCGGGAATCTGGCCTTAGTTGTCCCGAGGAACCTAAGGGACTTGTACTACCAGATACCCGTTTACAACTCTCAAGAGGACCAGAATGTGGCTGGAGTCCTAAAAAGGCTGATTCATAATACCCACAAGCCAAATATCTCTGAAACATGAGACGAGATTGAAGTCCTTATTCTTCTTTATCCCCTAGTATGACACACTGAGAATTTTTCGGATTGGAGACTAGTGTATCACAGATTCCTTATTCTTCCTTAGCAAGGGGCCGGGTAATATCCAGTATTAGAGAACTCCCTTTTTGCAGAACCCTGATTGGAAACCCTGATTCTTGTTTATCCATTAGCAAGATGTCAGATAGATATTGGGACAGAGGAACCGTGTAAAACAGGTATCTTATTCCTCCTTAGCAAGAGATCGTGTAGATTCTGTATATGAGGACTGCTATTACCTATGTTCCAGCTTCTAAACCCTGATTCTTGTTTAGCCCACAGCAGATGTCCTGTTGATTTCAAGGACTGAGGACTGCGATTACCCCGATTCTTTTTCTTCCTTGGCAAGTGGCAGTGTATTTTCCTGTATATTAGGACTCTCATTACATCGATCTTACTTCGAAACTCTGATTCGTTTTTAGCCCTTTCTAAGATGCCCTGTAGATTTTTGGGATTGAGGACTCATGTAACCCAGATTCCTTATTGTTTCTTAGCAAAAGGTCTTGTAGTTGCCTGTATATAAGGACTCCATTTCCCCAGAATCATGCTAAAAACACCCTGATTCCTGTTTAGCCCATGGTACACGACCTGAATTTTAATGAGATTGAGGACATGGGTGACAAAGATTGCTTATTCTTACTTAACTATAGGCAGTGAAGTTTCCTGCATGTGAAGTCTCCCATTAGCCTGATCCCTACTTCAAAAACCTGATTCGTGTTTACCTCTTAGGAAGACAGCCTGTAGTTTTTTTGGATCGAGTACTCATGCAACGAAGATTCCTTATACTTCCTAAGCAATATGACGTGTAGTTTCCTGTATATGATGACTCCCATTACACAGCTTCCCGCATCACTGTGCAGGATGCCGAGACAATTCCTGATGACCGAGAATTCCAATTGTTTGGATATCAAGAGAAAGACAGTCATAATGTTTTTAGGAACTGGAATCCAAGATACCTGGTTCCCCTTCACAAGACCCTCCCTAAAATGTGGAATCTTCAAAATCCAACATACCAATTCGGACCTGTCCGCCCACAAGAATTTTCTGTAATTTGAGGTCACCTGAATCGAGGGATTTTGTAGGAATATGCTTTTTTGATTCTGGGGAACATGATTATGGTCGTAGATGTTCCTAGGACACAAAAGGATTTGAAGGGCCAGATCCTTGATTACAACTAAAAAGATGACCAGAAAGTTCCTGTGGATCTGTAATGACAGATTTAGTGTATCCACGGAGCAAGTAGCTCTGAAAAATGTAGGGACCCAGAAGCCCAGATTGCCGATTACACCTTATCAAGAGGCCCTGTAGATTCCGGTTAATGACAACTCCTAGAACCAGAATCCTTTTCGTTGTCAGCAAGATGCCCTGATTTTCCCCGTCCATGTGGATTCCAAACTCTGTATACAAAAAGACCGATGCCCAGTTGTTTCCTAGGGACGTGGAATCCATTATTCCTGGTTACCTTTAAAAGTACGTACTAAACGTTTGGCAACTGCAAAACCCTTGTCCCCACTCAAAATAAAAACGGAAACGGAAGGAGAAGGATTACAGGGTTCACCTTAAGACCAGAGTTACATCCAAATATGGCAAGAAGATTCTTTTTGTCCTGGAATCTGGCCTTAGTTGCTCTGAGGAACTTAATGGACATGGAGTGCCCGATTCCCATTTACAACTTTCAAAAGGACCAGAATGTTGCTGGAGTCCTGAAATGACCCATTCGTAATATCCGCATGCTAAATTTTTCCAAAACATTTGGGGAGCTCGAAGCCCTGTTTCTTGTTTGTCCCATAGCAGACACCTTGTAATTTTTTGGATTGAGGACTCGTACAACAAAAATTCTATATTTTTCCTTAGTTAGAGGACGTGTAGTGTACTGTACAAGAGGGTTCTCTTTCCCTAGCTTCCTGTTTGGAAACCCTACACTTGTTTAGCGCTTAGTAAGACAGCATGTAGATTTTTTGATAAAGGAACCGTGGAACACAGATTTCTTATTTTTCTTAGCAAGAGGCCATATAGTTTCCTGTATATGAGGACTGCTATTATCCACATTCATGCCTCGAAACCCTGACTCTTCTTTAGCCATCAGCAAGATGACCTGTAGAGTTTCAGGACTGAGGACTCGTATAACCCATATTTCTTATTTTTAGCAACAGCTGTGCAGTGGCCTGTATATGAGTACTCCCTTATCCAGATACATGCGTCGAAACCCTGATGCTTGTTTAGACTTTAGGAAGATACTGTGCACTTTTTGGGGGATTGAGAACACATGTCACCCAGATTCCTTATTCTTTCTTAGGAAACGTCCGTGCAGATGCCTGTATATCAGGATTTAATTTCCCTAAATTATGCTTCAGATACCCAAATTCGTATTCATCCCTTAGCAAGACATCCTGCAGTTTTTTTGGGAATTGAGGACATGTAAACCAGTTTCCTTTTTCTTCCTTAGCAATAGACAGTGCAGTTTCCTGTATAAGAGGACTCCCATTATCCAGATTCCTACTCCCAAAACCTGATTGGTGGTCATCCCGTAGCAAGATGCTATGTAAGTTTTTGAGATGGAGGACTCATGTAACCAGGATTCCTTACTCTTCTGTAGCAACAGGTGGTGTAGTGTTCTCTATATGAGGACTCCCATTACTGAAATTCCTGCTTCATTCTCAGCAAGACACTGAGACATTTCGTGGAGACCTAGAATTCCCGTTGTTTGGATATCAAGAGAAAGAATCCCATAAATTTCTTGTGGAATTGGAAGCCAAGATTCCTGGTTCCCTTTTCAAAAGACACACTAAATATCTGGTGACATAATAGCCCAGATTGCTGATTAAACCTTATCAAGAGACCTTGTAGATTTATGCGTTTGAGAACTCGAAGAACCGAATTCCCTTTCCATTCTCAGCAAGATGCTCTGATTTTCTCTGTCTATGTGGATTCCAAAACTCTGTATACCAAAATGCAAATGCCCAGTTTTTTCCTAGGGTGTGGAATCCATGATTCCTGGTTACATTTTAATAATTCGGACTAAATATTTGGCAACCTCAAAACCCTCAGCCCCTCTCCAAATAAAGTACAATCTGAAATATTAGGATTACCAAGTTCATCTTAAGACCAGAACTACATCCAAATACGGCAAGAATATAATTTTGTTCCGGGAATCTGACCTTAGTTGTCCCGAGGAACCTAAGGGACTTGTACTACCAAATACACGTTTACAATTCTCAAGAGGACCAGAATGTTGCTGGAGTCCTGAAAAGACTGATTCATAATACCCACAAGCCAAATATCTCCAAAACATGAGACGAGCTCGAAGTCCTGATTCTTGGTTATTATTCTGATAATTTTATGGATTGGCACTTGTGTGTCACAGATTCTTTATTCTTCCTTAGCAAGGGGCCGTATAATGTCCTGTATATGAGGACACCCTTTTCCGGGAACCCTGTTTGGCAACCCTGATCCTTGTTTAGCTCTTAGCAAATGCATTTAGATATTGTATTGGGGGACCGTGTAAACAGGTTTCTTATATCTCCATAGCAAGAGATCATGTAGATTCTGTATACGAGGACTGGTATTACCTATGTTGCAGCTTTTAAACCCTGATTCTTGTATAGCCCGCAGCAGATGGCCTGTTGATTTTTAGGACCGAGGACAGCTATAATCCCGATTCTTCTTCTTCCTTGGCAAGGGGCCGTGTTTTTTCCTGTATATTAGGACTCTCATTACATAGATCCTGCTTCGAAACTCTGATTCTTTTTTACCCTTTCCAAGATGCTCTGTAGAATTTTGGAATTGAGGACACGAGTAACTCAGAATCCGTATTCTTTCTAAGCAAAATGTCATGTAGTTGCCTGTAAATAAGGACTCCATTTCCCAGCTTCATGCTCGAAAAAACCATGATTCGTGTTTAGCCCATAGCAGGACAACCTGAATTTTTTGGGGGATTGAGGACATGAGTAACGCAGATTCCTCATTCTTACTTAGCAATAGGCAGTGAATTTTCCTGTATGTGAGTACTCCCATTACCCAGATTCCTGCTTCAAAAACCTGATTCGTGTTTACCTCTTAGGAAGTCGGTCTGTAGTTTTTTAGATGGAGGACTCATGTAACCAAGATTCCTTATACTTCCTATGCAATATGATGTGTAGTTTCCTGTATATGACGACTCCCATTACCCAGCTTCCCGCTTCACTCTGCAGGATGG
>NW_007250097.1:20468-34137 GCF_000164805.1 Carlito syrichta
TTATCAAGAGACCCTGTAGATTTCAGTTAATGACAACTCCTAGAACCGAGATTTCCTTTTCGTTCTCAGCAAGATGTCATGATTTTCCCTTGTCCATGTGAATTCCAAACTCTGTATACAAAAAGGGAGATGCTCAGATGTTTCCTAGGGACGAGGAATCCATGATTCCCGGTTACCTTTAAAGGTACGTACTAAAACGTTTGGCAACTGGAAAACACTTGTTCCCACTCAAAATAAAAACAGAAACGGAAGGGGAATGATTACAGGGTTCGCCTCAAGACCAGAGTTACATCCAAATATGACAAGAAGATTATTTTTGTCCTGGAAACTGTCCTTAGTTGCTCCGAGGAACCTAAAGTACTTGGAGTGTCTGATACTCGTTTACAAATTTCACGACGACCAGAATGTTGCTGGAGTCCTGAAATGACCGATTCATAATATCCACATGCTAAATTGTTCCAAAACATTTGGGGAGCTCGTAGCCCTGTTTCTTGTTTGTACCATAGCAGACATCCTAGGAATTTTTTGTATTGAGGACTCGTACAACAAAGATTCTTTATTCTTCCTTAGTTAGAGGCCATGTAGTGTCCTGTATAAGAGGACTCTCTTTCCCTACATCCTGTTTCGAAACCCTGATCCTTGTTTAGCATTTAGTAAGACATCATGTAGATTTTTTGATAGAATAACCATTGAACACAGATTTCTTCTTTTTCCTTAGCAAGAGGCCATGTAGTTTCCTGTATATGAGGACTGCTATTACCCACATTCATGCCTCGAATCCCTGACTCTTCTTTAGCCATCAGCAAGATGCCCTGTAGATTGTCAGGACTGAGGACTCGTATAAGCCAGATTACTTATTTTTGCAACAGCCGTGCAGTTGCCTGTATATGAGTACTCCCTTTCCCAGATAAATGAACTGAAGACTGCTATAACCCCGATTCTTTTTCTTCCTTGGCAAGGGGTGGTGTATTTTCCTGTATATTAGGACTCTCATAACATAGATCCTATTTCAGAACACTGAATCTTTTTTAGCCCATTCCAAGATTCCCTGTGGATTTGGGGATTGAGGACTCGTGTAAACCTGATTCCTTATTCTTTCTTAGCAAAAGGTCATTTAGTTGCCTGTATATAAGGACTCCATTTCCCCAGATTCATGCTTAAAATATGCTTAAAAACCTGATGCTTGTTTAGACCTTTGGAAGACGCTGTGTAGTTTTTTGGGAATTGAGAACACATGTCACCCAGATTCCTTATTCTTTCTTAGGAAAAGTCCGTGCATTTGCCTGTATATGAGTATTTCATTTCACTAAATTGTGCTTCTTAAAGCGATATTCGTGTTAAGCCCTTAGCATGACACTCTGAAGTTTTTTGGGGGATTGAGGACACGTGTAAACCAGATTCCTTATTCTTCCTTAGCAGTGGACAGTGCAGTTTCTAGTATATGAGGACTCCTATTATCCACATTCCGAATCCCAAAACCTGATTGGTGGTTATCTCTTATCAAGACGCTCTTTATGTTTTAGGGATGGAGGACTCGTGTAAGCAAGTTTCATTATTCTTCCATCGCAATAGGTCGTGTAGTGCTCTGTATATGAGGACTCTCATTACTGAAATTCCTGTTTTATTCTCATCAAGACGTCAAGACATTTCCCGGTGTCCTAGAATTCCAGTTGCTTTCAGATCAAGAGGAAGACTCCTATAAAATTCTTTTGGAATTGGAACCCAAGATTACTGGTTCCCTTTTCAAAAGACTCCCTAAAAATGTGGCGACATAGAAGCCCAGGATGCTGATTAAACCTTACCTAGAGACCTTGTAGATTAAGGCGATTGAGAACTCCAAGAACTGGATTCCCTTTCCATTCTCAGCAAGATGCCCTGATTTTTCCTGTCTATGTGGATTCCAAAATTCTGTATACAAAAATGCTGATGCAAAGATGTTTCCTAGGGGCGTGGACTCCAGGATTACTGGTTACATTTTAATAATTTGTACTAAATATTTGGCAACTGCTAAACCCTCGGCCCCTCTCCAAATAAAAGTACAAATGGAAATTTAAGGATTATCAAGTTCATTTTAAGACCAGAGTTACTTCCAAATACAGCAAGAAGATACCTTTGTTCCGGGAATCTGGCCTTAGTTGTCCCGAGTAACCTAAGGGACTTGTACTACCAGATACACGTTGACAACTCACAAGAGGACCAGAATGTTGCTGGAGTCTGAAAAAGACTGATTCGTAATACCCACAATACAAATATCTCCGAAACATGAGATGAGCTCGAAGCCCTGCTTCTTGTTTATCCCATAGCAAAACACCCTGAGAATATTTCTGATTGGGGACTATTGTATCACAGATTCCTTTTTCTTCCTTAGTGAGGGGCCGTGTTGTCGTGTAGATTTTGTGATGGAGGAACCATGTAAAACAGGTTTCTTATTTCTCCTTAGCAAGAGATCGTGTAGATTCGGAATTTGAGGATTGCTATTACCTGTGTTGCAGCTTCTAAACCCTGATTCTTGCTTAGCCCACGGCAAAATGGCCTGTTGATTTTTAGGCTTAAGGACTGTTATAACCCCAATGTTTTTTCTTCCTTTGCAAGGGGCCAAGTATTTTCCGATATATTAGGATTCTCATTACATAGATTCTGCTTTGAATCTCTGATTATTTTTTAGCCCATTCCAAGATGCCCTGTAGATTTTTGGAATTGAGGACTCGTGCAACCCAGATTCCTTATTGTTTCTTAGCAAAAGGTCATGTAGTTGCCTGTATATAAGGACTCCATTTCCCCAGATTCATGCTTAAAACACCCTGATTCATGTTTAGCCCATAGCAAGACCACCTGAAGCTCTTTTGGAATTGAGGACACAAGTAACGCCGATTCCTTCCTCTTACTTAGCAATAGGCAGTGAAGTTTCCTGTATGTGAGGACTCCCATTACCCAGATATCGAATTCAAAAACCAGATTCATGGTTACTTCTGAGGAAGACGGACTGTAGTATTTGGGATTGAGGACTCATGTAACCAAGATTCCTTATGCTTCCTTAGCAATATGACGTGTAGTTTCCTGAATATGATGACTCCCATTTCCCAGCTTCCCGCTTCACTCTGCAGGATGCCGAGACAGTTCCTGGTGACCGAGAATTCCTTTGTTTGGATATCAAGAGAATGACTCCCATAATGTTCTTTGGTACCTGGAATCCAAGATTCCTGATTCCCCTTCACGAGACCTCCCCAAAATGTGGAATCTTCAAAACCCAACATCCCAATTCTGTCCTGCCTGACCACTAGAATTTTCTGTAGTTTGAGGTAACCTGAATCGAGGGTTTTTGTACTAATATGCCTTTTGATTCTGGGGAACATGATTATGGTCGTAGATGTTCCTAGGACACAAAAGGATTTATAGGGCCAGATCCTTTATTACAGCTAACAAGAGGACCAGAAAGTTCCTGTGGATCTGTCATGACGGATTTGGCATATCAACGGAGCAAGTAATTTGAAAAATGTAGGACCCAGAAGCCCAGATTGCTGATTAAACCTTATCAAGGGGCCCTGGAGATTCCTGATAATGAGAACTCCGAGAACCGGATATTCTTTTTGTTCTCAGCAAGATGCCCTGATTTTCCCTGTCGATGTGGATTTTAAACTCTGTATACAAAAAGGTAGATGCCTAGAAATTTCCTAGGGACGTGGAATCAATGATTTCACGTTACCTTTAATAATACATACCAATATTTGGCAAATGCAAAACCCTTGTACCCTCTCAAAATAAAAAGATAAAAAGAATGTGAAGGATTACAGGATTCACCTTAAGACCACAGTTACATCCAAATATGGCAAGAAGATTCTTTTTGTCCTGGAATATGGCGTTAGTTGTTCCAAGGAACCTAACAGACATGGAGTGCCTGATACCAGTTTACAACTTTAAAAAGGACCAGAAAGTTGCTGGAGTACTGAAATGACTGATTCGTAATATCTGCATGCTAAATTGCTCTGAAACATTTGGAGAGCTCAAAGCCCTGTTTCTTGTTTTTGCCATAGCAGACACCCTGAAATTTTTTGGATTGAGGACTCATACAACAAAGATTCTTTATTCCTCCTTATTTAGAGGCCATGTAGTGTCCTGTAGGTGAGGACTCTTTCCCTAGATTCCTGTTTCGAAACCCCAATTCTTGTTTAGCCCTTAGCAAGATGCCATGTAGTTTTTTTAGATAGAAGAACCGAGTAAAACCGATTTCTTCTTTTTTCTTAGCAAGAGGCCATGTTGTTGCCTGTATATGAGGACTGCTTTTACCCACATTAAAGCCTCAAATCCCTGATTCTTCTTTAGCCGTCAGCAAGATACCGTGTAGATGGTCAGGACTGAAGACTCGTTTAATCCAGATTCCTTATTTTTAGCAACAGCCATGCAGTTGACTATATATGAGTACTCCCTTTGCCACATACATGCGTCAAAACCCTCATGCTTAGACCTTAGAAAGACGCCATGTAGTTTTTTGGGGATTGAGAACACATTTCCCACAGAATCTTTATTCTTTCTTAGGAAAACTCCGTGCTGTTTTCTGTATATGAGGATTTCATTACACTAGATTATGCTTAAAAAATGCAAATTCGTGTTTAGCCCTTAGCAAGACACCAGATTCCTTATTCTTTCTCAGCAATAGACAGTGCAGTTTCCTGTATATGAAGACTCCTATTATCCAGATTCCTACTCCCAAAACCTGATTGGTGATTATCTCTTAGCAAGATGCTCTGTAGGTTTTTGGGATGGAGGACTCGTGTAACCAAGATTCCTTATTCCTCAATAGCAATAGGTCGTGTAGTGTTCTGTATATGAGAACTCCCATTACTGAAATTCTGCTTCATTCTCAACAAGACGCCGAGACATTTCCTGGTGACCTAGAATTCCAGTTGCCTGCATATCAAGAGAAAGAATCCCATAAATTTCTTGTGGAATTGGAACCCAAGATTCCTGGTTCCCCTTTAAAAAGACACCCTAAAAATGTGGTGACATAGAAACCCAGATTGCTGATTAAACCTTATCAAGAGACCTTGAAGATTAAGGCGATTGAGAACTCCAATAACGTGATTCCCTTTTCGTTCTCAGCAAGATGCCCTGATTTTCCCAATCTATGTGGATTGCAAAACTCTGTATACAAAAATGCAGATGCCCAGATGTTTCCTAGGGACGTGGAATCCATGAATCCTGGTTACATTTTAAAAATTCGTACTAAATATTTGGCAACGGCAAAACCCTTGGCACCTCTCCAAATAAACGTACAAACGGAAATTTAAGAATTGCCAAGTTCATCTTAAGACCAGAGTTACATCCAATTATGGCAAGAAAATACATTTGTTCCGGGAATCTGGCCTTAGTTGTCCCGAGGAAACTAAGGTGCTTGTATTACCAGATACCCGTTTACAACTCTCAAGAGGACCAGAATGTTGCCAGAGTCCTGAAAAGACAGATTCATAATACCCACAAGCCAAATATGTCCAAAACATGAGACGAACTCTAAGCCCTGATTCTTGTTTATCCCGTAGCAAAATACCCTGAGTCTTTTTCGGATTGGGGACTAATGTATCACAGATTCCTTATTCTTCCATAGCGACGGGCCGTGTAATATTTTGTATATGAGAACTCCCTTTCCCAAGAACCCTGTTTGGAAACCCTGATTCTTGTTGAGCCCTTAGCAAGATGTCATTATATATTGTGACGGAGGAACCATGTAAAACAGGTTTCTTATTTATGCTTAGCAAGAGATCACGAAGATTCTGTATATGAGCAATGCTATTACCTATGGTGCAGTTTCTAAACTCTTTTTCTTGTTTATCACACAGCAGATGGCCAGATGACTTCTAGGACTGAGGACAGCTATATCCCCGATTTTTTTTCTTCCTTGACAAGAGGCCGTGTATTTTCCTGTATAATAGGACTCTCATTACATAGATCCTGTTTTGAAACTCTGATTCTTTTTTACCCCTTTCCAAGATTCCCTGTAGATTTTTGGGATTGGGGACTCGTGTAAACCAGATTCCTTATTCTTTCTTCACAAAAGGTCATGTGGTTGCCTGTATATAAAGACTCCATTTCCCCAGATTCATGCTTAAAACACCCTGATTCGTGTTTAGCCCTTAGCAAGACCACCTGAAGCTCTTATGGGATTGAGGACATGAGTAACGCAGATTCCTTATTCTTACTTAGCAATAGGCAGAGACGTTTCCTGTATGTGAGGACTCCCATTACCCGGATTCCTACTTCAAAAACCTGATTCGTGGTTACCTCTGAGGAAGACGTCCTGTAGTTTTTGGGTTTGAGGATTCATATAACCAAGATTCCTTATACTTCCTTAGAAATATGACTTGTAGAATCCTGTATATGACGATTCCCTTTACCCAGCATCCCGCTTCACTCTGCAGGATGCCGAGACAGTTCCTGGTGACCGAAAATTCCAGTTGATGGGATATCAAGAGAAAGAGGCCCATAATGTTCTTTGCAAACTGGAATCCAAGATTCCTGGTTCCCCTTTACAAGACCTACCCAAAATGTGGAATCTTCAAAACCCAAAATCCCAATTCCGACCTGCCCACCCACAAGAATTTTCTGTAGCTAGAGGTCACCTGAATCGAGGGATTTAGTGCCAATATGTTTTTTGAATATAGGGAACATGATTACGGTCATAGATATTCCTAGGATACAAAAGGATTTTTAGGGCCAGATGCTTGATTACAACTAACAAGAGGTCCAGAAAGTCCCTGTGGATCTGTACTGACAGATTTAGCGTATCCACGGTGCATGTAGCTATGAAAAATGTAGGGACCCAGAAGCCCAGATTGCTGATTAAACCTTATCAAGAGGCCCTGGAGATTCCGACTAATGAGAACTCCTAGAACCAGATATTCTTTTCTTTCTCAGCAAGATGCCCTAATTTTCTCTGTCATTGTGGATTCCAAACTCTGTATACAAAAAGAAAGATGCCCTAAAGATTCCTGGGGACGTGGAATCCATGATTCCTGGTTACCTTAAAAAATACGTGCTAAACATTTGGCAACTGCAAAACACTTTTCCCCACTCAAAATAAAAAGAGACACGGAAGGGGAAGGATTACAGGGTTCACCTTACGACCAGAGGTACATCCAAATATAGCAAGAAGATTCTTTTTGTCCTGGAATCTGGCCTTAGTTATTCAGAGGAACCTAACGGACTTGGAGTGCCTGATACCCGTTTCCAACTTTCAAGAGGACCAGTATTAGGCTGGAGTCCTGAAATGACCGTTTCTTAATATCCGCATGCTTTATTGCTCCGAAACAATTGGGGAGGTCGAAGCCCTGTTTCTTGTTTGTCCCATAGAAGACACCCTCGGAATTTTTTGGATTGAGGACTCGAACAACCAAGATTCTTTTTCGTCCTTTGTTGGAGTCCGTATAGTGTCTTGTATTTGAGGACTCTGTTTCCCTCGATTGCTGTTTCGAAACCCTTCTTGTTTACCCTTAGTAAGATGCCATGTAGATTTTTTGATAGAGGAACGGGGTAAAGCAGATTTCTTCTTTTTTCTTAGCAAGTGGCCATGTAGTTTCCTGTATATGAGGACTGCTATTACCCACATTCATGCCTCGAATCTCTGATTCATCTTTAGCCCTCAGCACGAGACCCTGTAGAATTTCAGTACAGAGGACTCGCATAACGCAGATTCCTTACTTATAGCAACAGCTGTGCAGTTGCCTGTATATGTGTACTCCCTTTCCCAGATACATGCGTCGAAACCCTGATGCTTGTTTAGACCTTAGGAAGACGCCATGAATTTTTTTAGGTATTGAAAATACATGTCACCCAGATTCCTTATTCTTTCTTAGGAAAAGACCGTGCAGGAACCTAACGAACTTGGAGTGCCCGATTCCGTTTACAACTTTCAAGAGGACCAGAATGTTGCTGGAGTACTGAAATGACCAATTCTTAATATCTGCATGCTAAATTGCTCCAAAACCTTAGGGAGATCGAATCCCTGTTTCTTGTTTTTACCACAGCAGTCACCCTGGGAATTTTTTTGATTGAGGACACGTACAGCAAAAATTCTTTATTCGACCTTAATTGGAGGCCGTGTAGTGTCCTGTATGTGAGGACTCTTTTTTCCTAGATTCCTTTTCCGAAACCCTGGTCCTTGTTTAGCCCTTAGTAAGACGCCCTATAGATTTTTTGATAGAGGAACCGTGTAAAAGATTTCTTCTTTTTTCTTAGCAATACACCATGTAATTTACTGTATATGAGGTCTGCTATTACCAACATTCATGTCTCGAATCCCTGATCCTTCTTTAGCCGTCAGCAAGATGCCCTGTAGATTGTCAGGACTGAGGACGCGTATAACCCAGATTCCTTATTTTTAGCAACAGCCGTGCAGTAGCCTGTATAAGAATACTACCTTTCCCACATACATGCGTCAAAACCCTGATGCTTGTTTAGACCTTAGGACGATGGTGTGTTGTTTTTTAGGGATTGATAAGAGATGTCACCCAGATTCCTTATTCTTTCTTAGGAAAAGTCCGTGCAGTAGCCTGTATATGAGGATTTCATTTCCCTAGATTATGCTTCAAAAACCCAAATTTGTGTTTAGCCCTTCGCAAGACACACAGAAATTTTTTTGGGGATTGTGGAGATGTGTAAACCAGATTCCTTATTCTTCCTTAGCAATAGACAGTGCGGTTTCCTGTATATGAAGAGTGCTATTATCCAGATTCCTACTCCCAAAACCTGATTGGTGGTTATCTCTTAGCAAAATGGTCTGTAGTTTTTTGGGATGGGGGACTCATGTCACCAAGATTCCTTATTCTTCCATAGCAATAGGTCGTGTAGTGTTCTGTATATGAGGACTGCCGTTACTGAAATTCCTGCTTCATTCTCAGCAAGATGCCGAGACATTTTCTGGTGACCTAGAATTCCAGTTGCCTGTATATCAAGAGAAAGAATCCCATAAAGTTCTTGTGGAATTGGAACCCAAGATTCCTGGTTCTCTCTTCAAAAGACACCCTAAAATTGTGGTGACATAGAAGCCCATATTGCAGATTAAACCTTATCACGAGACCTTGCAGATTAAGGCGATTAAGAACTCCAAGAACCTAATTCCCTTTCCGTTCTTAAAAAGATGCCCTGATTTTCCCTATGTGGATTCCTAAACAATATTTACAAAAATTCAGATATCCAGATGTTTCCTAGATACGTGGAATCCATGATTCTTGGTTACATTTTAATAATTCGTACTAAATATTTGTCAACTGCAAACCCTCAGCTCCTCTCCAAATAAAAGTACAAACGAAAATTAAGGATTACCAAGTTCATCTTAAGACCAGAGTTACATCCAAATATGGTAAGAAGATACTTTCGTTCCAGAAAACTGGCCTTTGTTGCCCCGAGTAACCTAAGGGACTTGTACTATCAGATACACCTTTACAACTCACAAGAGGATTAGAGTGTTGCTGGAGTCCTGAAAAGTCTGATTCATATTACCCACAAATCAAATATCTCCGAAACATAAGACGAGCTCAAAGCCCTGATTCTTGTTTATCCCGTAGCAAGACACCCTGAGAATTTTCTGGATTGGGGACTAGTGTATCATAGATTCCTTATTCATCCTTATCGAGGGGCCGTGTAGTGTCCTGTATATGAGGACTCCCTTTCCCGAGATACATGTTTGGAAACCCTGTTTCTTGTTTAGCCCTTACCAAGATGTCATGTAGATATTGTGATGGAGGAACCATGTAATACAGGTTTCTTATTCCTCTTTACCAAGAGATCGTGTAGACTCTGTACATGGGGACTGCTATTACCAATGTTGCAGCTCTAAACCCTGATTATGTTTAGCTCACAGCAGATGGACAGTTGATTTTTAGTACTGGGGCCTGCTATAACCCCGATTCTTTTTCTTCCTTGGCAAGGGGCCTTGTATTTTCCTGTATATAAGGACTCTCATTACATAGATCCTGCTTCGAAACTCTGATTCTTTTTTAGCCCTTTCCAGGATGCCCTGTAGATTTTTGGGATTGAGGAGTCGTGTAACTCAGATTCCTTATTCTTTCTTAGCAAAAGATCATGTAGTTGCCTGTATATAAGGACTCCATTTCCCCAGATTCATGCTTAAAACACCCTGACTCGTGTATAGGCCATAGCAAGACGACCTGAAGCTCTTTTGGAATGAGGACACGAGTAACGCAGACTCCTTATACTTACCTAGCAATAGGCAGTAAAGTTTCCTGTTTGTGAGGCCTCCCATTACCCATATTTCAAATTCAAAAACCTGATTCGTGGTTACATGTGAAGAAGATGGCCTGTGGTTTTCGGGAGTGAGGACTCATGTAACCAAGATTCCTTATACTTCCTTAGCAATATGTCGTGTAGTTTTCTGTATGTGACGACTCCCAGTACCCAGTTTCCCGCTTCACTCTGCTGGATGCCGAGACAGCTCCTGGTGACCGAAAATTCCATTAGTTTGGATGTCAAGAGAACGACTCCCATAATGTGTTTTGGGAACTGGAATCCAAGATTTCTGGTTCCCCTTCACCAGACCTCCCCAAAATATGGAATCTTCAAAACCCAACCACCCAATACTGACCTGCTCGAAAACAGGAATTTTCTGCAGTTTGAGATCACCTGAATCGAGGGATTTTGTACCAATATCCCTTTTGAATCTGGGGAACATGATTATGGTCGTACATGTTCCTAGGACACAAAAGGTTTTGTAGGGCCAGATCCTGAATTACAACTAATAAGAGGACCAGAAATTTCCTGTGGATCTGTACTGACAGATTTCGCGTATCCACGGAGCAAGTAGCTCTTAACAATGTAGGGACCCAGAAGCCCAGATTGCTGATTAAACCTTATCAAGAGGCCCTGGATATTCCACATAATGAGAACACCTAACTGCATACTCTTTTCGTTCTCAGCAAGATCCCTGATTTTCTCTGTAGATGTGGATTCCAAACTCTGTATAAAAAAAGACAGATACCCAGAAGTATCCTAGGGACGTGGAATCAATGATTCCATGTTAACTTTAAAAATAAGTGCTAAACATTTGGCAACTGCAAAACCCTTGTCCTCTCACAAAATAAAAAGTGACATGGAAGGGGAAGGATTACAGGGTTAACTTTAAGACCAGTGTTACATCCAAATATGACAAGAAGATTCTTTTACCTGGAATATAGCCTTAGTTGTTCTGAGGACCCTAACGGACTTGGAGTGCTCGATATCCGTTTACAACTTTCAAGAGGACCACAATATTGCTGGAGTCCTGGAATGACTGATTTACTATATCCGCATGTTAAATTGCTCTGAAATATTTGGCGAGCTTGAAGTTCTCTTTCTTGTTTGTGCCATAGCAGAAACCCAGGGCTTTTTGGATTGAGGACTCGAACAACAAAGATTCTTTAGAGGCCGTGTAGTGTCCTGTATGTGAGGACTCTCTTTCCCTAGATTCCTGTTTCAAAACCCCAATTCTTGTTTAGCCCTAATCAAGACGCCATGTAGATTTTTTGATAGAGGAACCGTGTAAAACAGATTTCATCTTTTTTTAAGCATGAGGCCATGTAGTTTGCTGTATATGAGGACTGCTATTACCCACATTCATGCCTCGATTCCCTGATTCTTTTTTAGTCATCAGTAAGATGCCCTGTAGATTGTCAGGACTGAGGACTCGTTTAACCTAGATTACTTATTTTTAGCAACAGCCATGCAATTACCTATATATGAGTACTCTCTTTCCCACATACAAGCGTCAACACCCTGATGCTTGCTTAGACCTCAGGAAGACGCCGTGTAGGTTTTTGGGAATTGAGAACACATGTCACCCAGATTCCTTATTCTTTCTTAGGATCGTCCATGCAGTTGTCTGAATATGAGGATTTCATTTCCCTAGATTATTGTTCAAAAACCCAAATACGTGTATAGCCCTTAGCAAGACAACCCGATTTTTTGGGGGATTGTGGACCTGAGTAAACCAGATTCTTTATTCTTCCTTAGCAATAGACAGTGCAGTTCCCTGTATATGAGAACTCGTATTATCCAGATTCCTAAGCCCATAACGTGATTTGTTGTTATCTCTTAGAAAGACGCTCTGTAGGTTGTTGGGATGGAGTACTCGTGTAAACAAGATTCTTTATTCTTCCATAGCAATAGGTCGTGTAGTGTCTGTATATGAGGATTCCCATTACTGAAATTCCTTCTTCATTCTCAACAAGACGCGAAGGCATTTTCTGGTGACCTAGAATTCCATTTGTCTGCACATGAGAGAAAGAATACCATAAATTTCTTGTGGAATTGGAACCCAAGATTCCTGGTTCCCT
The DNA here is from genome assembly GCF_000164805.1 of Carlito syrichta. Classification (NCBI taxonomy): domain Eukaryota; kingdom Metazoa; phylum Chordata; class Mammalia; order Primates; family Tarsiidae; genus Carlito; species Carlito syrichta. The sequence continues at coordinate 32,786 of NW_007250097.1, forward strand.
TTTCAGAAGACACACTAAAAATGTGACGACATAGAAGACCAGATTGCTGATTAAACCATATCAAGAGACCTTGCAGATTAAGGTGATTGAGAACTCCAAGAACCTGATTCCCTTTCCGTTCTCAGCAAGACACCCTGATTTTCCCTGTCTATGTGGATTCCAAAACTCTGTGTACAAAAATGCAGATGCCCAGATGTTTCCTAGGGATGTGGAATCCATGATTCCTGGTTACACTTTAATAATTCATACTAAATATTTAGCAGCTGCAAAGCCTCGGCCCTCTCCAAATAAAATACAAACGGAAATTTAAGAATTGTCAAGTTCATCTTAAGACCAGAGTTATATCCAAATATGGCAAGTAGAAACATTTGTTCTGGGAATCTGGCCTTAGTTGTCCCGAAAAAACTAAGGGACTTGTACTACAAGATACCTGTTTACAACTCTCAAGAGGACCAGAATATTGCTGGAGTCCTGAAAAGAGTGATTCATAATACCCACAAGCCAAATATCTGCGAAACATGAGACAATTTCGAAGCTCTGATTCTTGTTCATCCCATAGCAAAACACCCTGGGAATTTTTCGGATTGGGGACCAGTGTATCACAGATTCCTTATTCTTCCATACTGAGGGGCCGTGTAATGTCCTGTATATGAGGACTCCCATTCCCAAGAACCCTGTTTGGAAAGCCTGATTCTTGTTTAGCTCTTAGCAAGATGTTATGTAGATATTGTGATGGAGGAACTGTGCAAAACAAGTTTCTTATTTCTCCTCAGCAAGAGATCGTGTAGATTCTGTATATGAGGAATGCTATTACCTATGGTGCAGCTTTTATACCCTGAATTTTTTTTATCACACAGCACATGGTCTGTTGATTTTTAGGACTGAGGATTGCTATAACCCCAATTCTTTTTCTTCCTTGGCAAGAGGCCGTGTAATTTCCTGTGTAATAGGACTCTCATTACATAGATCCTGTTTCAAAACTCTAATTCTTTTTTAGCCCTTTCCAAGATGCCCTGTAGATTTTTGGGATACAGGACTCGTGTAAACCAGATTCCTTAATCTTTCTTCGCAAAAGGTCATGTAGTTGCCTGTATATAAGGACTACATTTCCTCAGATTCATGATTAAAACACACTGATTCGAGTCTAGCCCATTGCAAGACCACCTGAAGCTCTTTTGGGATTGAGGACACGAGTAACGCAGATCCCTTATTCTTACTTAGCAATAGGCAGTGAAGTTTCCTGTATGTGAAGACTCCCATTACCCAGATCCTACTTCAGAAACCTGATTCGTGGTTACCTCTGAGGAAGTCGACCTGTAGTTTTTGGGTTTCAGGACTCATATAACCAAGAT
>NW_007250097.1:34157-50141 GCF_000164805.1 Carlito syrichta
CATTACACTAGATTATGCTTAAAAAACGCAAATTCGGGTTTAGCCCTTAGCAAGACATCCTGATCTTTTTTTTGTATTGCGGACATGTGTAAACCAGATTCCTTATTCTTTCTCAGCAATAGACAGTGCAGTTCTCCTGTATATGAAGACTCCTATTATCCAGATTCCTACTCCCAAAACCTGATTGGTGATTATCTCTTAGCAAGATGCTCTGTAGGTTTTTGGGATGGAGGACTCGTGTAACCAAGATTCCTTATTCCTCAATAGCAATAGGTCGTGTAGTGTTCTGTATATGAGGACTCCCATTACTGAAATTCCTGCTTCATTCTCAACAAGACGCCGAGACATTTCCTGGTGACCTAGAATTCCAGTTGCCTGCATATCAAGAGAAAGAATCCCATAAATTTCTTGTGGAATTGGAACCCAAGATTCCTGGTTCCCCTTTAAAAAGACACCCTAAAAATGTGGCGACATAGAAACCCAGATTGCTGATTAAACCTTATCAAGAGACCTTGAAGATTAAGGCGATTGAGAACTCCAATAACGTGATTCCCTTTCCGTTCTCAGCAAGATGCCCTGATTTTCCCAATCTATGTGGATTGCAAAACTCTGTATACAAAAATGCAGATGCCCAGATGTTTCCTGGGGACGTGGAATCCATGAATCCTGGTTACATTTTAAAAATTCGTACTAAATATTTGGCAACTGCAAAACCCTTGGCACCTCCCCAAATAAACGTACAAACGGAAATTTAAGAATTGCCAAGTTCATCTTAAGACCAGAGTTACATCCAATTATGGCAAGAAAATACATTTGTTCCGGGAATCTGGCCTTTGTTGTCCCAAGGAAACTAAGGTGCTTGTATAACCAGATACCCGTTTACAACTCTCAAGAGGACCAGAATGTTGCCGGAGTCCTGAAAAGACTGATTCATAATACCCACAAGCCAAATATCTCCAAAACATGAGACGAGCTCTAAGCCCTGATTCTTGTTTATCCCGTAGCAAAACACCCTGAGTCTTTTTCGGATTGGGGACTAGTGTATCACAGATCCTTATTCTTCCATAGCAACGGGCCGTGTAATATCCTGTATATGAGAACTCCCTTTCCCAAGAACCCTGTTTGGAAACCCTGATTCTTGTTGAGCCCTTAGCAAGATGTCATTAGATATTGTGACGGAGGAACCATGTAAAACAGGTTTCTTATTTATGCTTAGCAAGAGATCACGAAGATTCTGTATATGAGCAATGCTATTACCTATGGTGCAGTTTCTAAACCCTGATTCTTGTTTATCACACAGCAGATGGCCTGATGATTTTTAGGACTGAGGACTGCTATATCCCCGATTCTTTTTCTTCCTTGACAAGAGGCCGTGTATTTTCCTGTATAATAGGACTCTCATTACATAGATCCTGTTTTGAAACTCTGATTCTTTTTTACCCCTTTCCAAGATTCCCTGTAGATTTCTGGGATTGAGGACTCGTGTAAACCAGATTCCTTATTCTTTCTTCACAAAAGGTCATGTGGTTGCCTGTATATAAGGACTCCATTTCCCCAGATTCATGCTTAAAACACCCTGATTCGTGTTTAGCCCTTAACAATACCACCTGAAGCTCTTATGGGATTGAGGACACGAGTAACACAGATTCCTTATTCTTACTTAGCAATAGGCAGAGACGTTTCCTGTATGTGAGGACTCCCATTACCCGGATTCCTACTTCAAAAACCTGATTCGTGGTTACCTCTGAGGAAGACATCCTGTAGTTTTTGGGTTTGAGGACTCATGTAACCAAGATTCCTTATACTTCTTTAGCAATATGACGTGTTGTTTCCTGTATATGACGATTCCCATTACCCAGCATCCCGTTTCACTTTGCTGGATGCCGAGACAGTTCCTGGTGAACGAGAATTCCAGTTGTTTGGATATCAAGAGAAAGACGCCCATAATGTTCTTTGCGAACTGGAATCCAACATTGCTGGTTCCTCTTCAAAAGACCTCCCCAAAATATGGAATCGTCAAAACCCAACATCCCAATTCCGACCTGCCCACCACAAGAATTTTCTGTAGCTTGCGGTCACCTGAATCGAAGGATCTTGTACAAATATGCCTTTTGATTCTGGTGAACATGATTATTGTCATAGATGTTCCTAGAACACAAAAGGATTTGTAGGACCAGATCTTTTATTAAAAATAACAAGTGGACCAGAAATTTCCAGTGGATCTGTACTGACAGATTTAGTGTATCCACGGAGCAAGTACCTCTGAACAATGTGGGGACCCAGAAGCCCAGATTGCTGATTAAACCTTTTCAAGAGGCCCTGGAGATTCCGACTAATGAGAACTCCTAGAACCAGATATTATTTCTTTCTCAGCAAGATGCCCTAATTTTCCCTGTCGTTGTGGATTCCAAACTCTGTATACAAAAAGAAAAATGCCCTAAAGATTCCTGGGGACGTGGAATCCATGATTCCTGGTTACCTTAAAAAATACGTGCTAAACATTTGGCAACTGCAAAACACTTTTCCCCACTCAAAATAAAAAGAGACACGGAAGGGGAAGGATTACAGGGTTCACCTTACGACCAGAGGTACATCCAAATATGGCAAGAAGATTCTTTTTGTCCTGGAATCTGGCCTTAGTTGTTCCGAGGAACCTAACGGACTTGGAGTGCCTGATACCCGTTTCCAACTTTCAAGAGGACCAGTATTAGGCTGGAGTCCTGAAATGACCGTTTCTTAATATCCGCATGCTTTATTGCTCCGAAACAATTGGGGAGCTCGAAGCCCTGTTTCTTGTTTGTCCCATAGAAGACACCCTCGGAATTTTTTGGATTGAGGACTCGTACAACCAAGATTCTTTTTCGTCCTTTGTTGGAGGCCGTATAGTGTCCTGTATTTGAGGACTCTGTTTCCCTGGATTGCTGTTTTGAAACCCTGATTCTTGTTTACCCTTAGTGAGATGCCATGTAGATTTTTTGATAGAGGAACGGGGTAAAACAGATTTCTTCTTTTTTCTTAGCAAGTGGCCATGTAGTTTCCTGTATATGAGGACTGCTATTACCCACAATCATGCGTCGAATCTCTGATTCATCTTTAGCCCTCAGCACGAGGCCCTGTAGAATTTCAGTACAGAGGACTCGCATAACGCAGATTCCTTACTTATAGCAACAGCTGTGCAGTTGCCTGTATATGTGTACTCCCTTTCCCAGATACATGCGTCGAAACCCTGATGCATGTTTAGACCTTAGGAAGACGCCATGAATTTTTTTAGGTATTGAAAATACATGTCACCCAGATTCCTTATTCTTTCTTAGGAAAAGAGCGTGCAGTTGCCTGTATATGAGGATTCTATTTTCTAGATTATGCTTCAGGAACACAAATTCGTGTTTAGCCCTTAGCAAGAAACCCTGATGTTTTTTTTTGGAATTGAGGACATGTGTAAACCAGATTCCTTATTCTTCTTTAGCAACAGACAGTGCAGTTTCCTGTATATGAGGACTCCCATTATCCAGATTCCTACTACCAAAACCTGATTGGTGGTTATCTCTCAGCAATACGCTCTGTAGCATTTTGGGATGGAGGATTCGTGTAACCACGATTCCTAATTTTTCCGTAGCAACAGGTCGTGTAGTGTTCTGTATATGATGACTCCCATACCTGAAATTCCTGCTTCATTCTCCGCAATACGCCGAGACATTTCCTGGTGAACTAGAATTCCAGTTTCTTGGATATCAAGAGAAAGACACCCATAAAGTTCTTCTGGAATTGGAATCCAAGTTTCCTGGTTCCCTTTCAAAAGAAACACTAAAAATGTGGAGACCTAGAAGCCCAGAGTGCTGATTAAATCTTGTCAAGACATCTTGTAGATTTAGGTGATTGAGAACTCTAAGAACCAGATGCCCTTTCTGTTCTCAGCAAGATGCCGTGATTTTCCCTGTCTATGTGGATTCCAATCACTGTATAAAAAAAGACACATGCCCAGAAGTTTCCTAGGGAAGTAGGATTAAATGATTCCACATTAAATTTAAAAATACGTACTAAATATTTGGCAACTGCAAAACACTTGTCAACTCTCAAAATAACAAGATACACGGAAGGGGAAGGAGTACAGGGTTCACCTTAAGACAAGAGTTGCATCCAAATATGGCAAGTAGATTCTTTTTGTCCTGGAATCTGGCCTTAGTTGTTCTGAGGAACCTAACGAACTTGGAGTGCCCGATACCGTTTACAACTTTCAAGAGGACCAGAATGTTGCTGGAGTACTGAAATGACCGATTTGTAATATCTGCATGCTAAATTGCTCCAAAACCTTAGGGAGATCGAATCCCTGTTTCTTGTTTTTACCATACCAGTCACCCTGGGAATTCTTTTGATTGAGGACACGTACAACAAAAATTCTTTATTCGACCTTAATGGGAGGCCGTGTAGTGTCCTGTATGTGAGGACTCTTTTTTCCTAGATTCCTTTTCTGAAACCCTGGTTCTTGTTTAGCCCTTAGTAAGACGCCCTGTAGATTTTTTGATAGAGGAACCGTGTAAAAGAGATTTCTTCTTTTTTCTTAGCAATACACCATGTAGTTTACTGTATATGAGGTCTGCTATTACCAACATTCATGCCTCGAATCCCTGATCCTTCTTTAGCTGTCAGCAAGATGCCCTGTAGATTGTCAGGACTGAGGACTCGTATAACCCAGATTCCTTATTTTTAGCAACAGCCGTGCAGTAGCCTGTGTAAGAGTACTACCTTTCCCACATACATGCATCAAAACCCTGATGCTTGTTTAGACCTTAGGACGATGGCGTGTTGTTTTTTAGGGATTGAGAAGAGATGTCACCCAGATTCCTTATTCTTTCTTAGGAAAAGTCCGTGCAGTTGCCTGTATATGAGGATTTCATTTCCCTAGATTATGCTTCAAAAACCCAAATTCGTGTTTAGCCCTTCGCAAGACACACTGAAGTTTTTTTGGGGATTGTGGAGATGTGTAAACCAGATTCCTTATTCTTCCTTAGCAATAGACAGAGCAGTTTCCTGTATGTGAAGAGTGCTATTATCCAGATTCCTACTCCCAAAACCTGATTGGTGGTTATCTCTTAGCAAAGAGTTTTTTGGGATGGGGGACTCATGTCACCAAGATTCCTTATTCTTCCATAGCAACAGGTCGTGTAGTGTTCTGTATATGAGGACTGCCATTACTGAAATTCCTGCTTCATTCTCAACAAGACGCCGAGACATTTCCTGGTGACCTAGAATTCCAGTTGCCTGCCTATCAAGAGAAAGAATCCCATAAAGTTCTTGTGGAATTGGAACCCAAGATTCCTGGTTCCCTCTCCAAAAGACACCCTAAAATTGTGGCGACATAGAAGCCCAGATTGCAGATTAAACCTTATCAAGAGATCTTGCAGATTAAGGCGATTAAGAACTCCAAGAACCTAATTCCCTTTCCGTTCTTAACAAGATGCCCTGATTTTCCCTGTCTATGTGGATTCTTAAACAATATTTACAAAAATTCAGATGTCCAGATGTTTCCTAGATACGTGGAATCCATGATTCTTGGTTACATTTTAATAATTCGTACTAAATATTTGGCAACTGCAAACCCTCGGCCCCTCTCCAAATAAAAGTACAAACGGAAATTAAGGATTACCAAGTTCATCTTAAGACCAGAGTTACATCCAAATATGGCAAGAAGATACTTTCGTTCCAGAAAACTGGCCTTTGTTGTCCCGAGTAACCTAAGGGACTTGTACTATCAGATACACCTTTACAACTCACAAGAGTCCTAGAATGTTGCTGGAGTCCTGAAAAGTCTGATTCATATTACCCACAAGTCAAATATCTCCGAAACATGAGACGAGCTCGAAGCCGTGATTCTTGTTTGTCCTGTAGCAAGACACCCTGAGAATTTTCTGGATTGGGGACTAGTGTATCACAGATTCCTTATTCATCCTTATCGAGGGGCCATGTAGTGTCCTGTATATGAGGACTCCCTTTCCCGATATACATGTTTGGAAACCCTGATTCTTGTTTAGCCCTTACCAAGATGTCATGTAGATATTGTGATGGAGGAACCGTGTAATACAGGTTTCTTATTCCTCTTTAGCAAGAGATCGTGTAGACTCTGTACATGGGGACTGCTATTACCTATGTTGCAGCTCTAAACCCTGATTATGTTTAGCCCACAGCAGATGGACAGTTGATTTTTAGTAGTGGGGCCTGCTATAACCCCGATTCTTTTTCTTCCTTGGCAAGGGGCCGTGTATTTTCCTGTATATAAGGACTCTCATTACATAGATCCTGCTTCGAAACTCTGATTCTTTTTTAGCCCTTTCCAGGATGCCCTGTAGATTTTTGGGATTGAGGACTCGTGTAACTCAGATTCCTTATTCTTTCTTAGCAAAAGATCATGTAGTTGCCTGTATATAAGGACTCCATTTCCCCAGATTCATGCTTAAAACACCCTGATTCGTATATAGGCCCTAGCAAGACGACCTGAAGCTCTTTTGGAATGAGGACACGAGTAACGCAGACTCCTTATACTTACCTAGCAATAGGCAGTGAAGTTTCCTGTTTGTGAGGCCTCCCATTACCCATATTTCAAATTCAAAAACCTGATTCGTGGTTACCTCTGAAGAAGATGGCCTGTGGTTTTTGGGAGTGAGGACTCATGTAACCAAGATTCCTTATACTTCCTTAGCAATATATCGTGTAGTTTCCTGTATGTGACGACTCCCACTACCCAGTTTCCCGCTTCACTCTGCTGGATGCCGAGACAGTTCCTGGTGACCAAGAATTCCATTAGTTGGGATGTCAAGAGAAAGACTCTCATAATGTGTTTTGGAAACTGGAATCCAAGATTTCTGGTTCCCCTTCACCAGACCTCCCCAAAATATGGAATCTTCAAAACTCAACCACCCAATACTGACCTGCTCGAAAACAGGAATTTTCTGTAGTTTGAGGTCACCTGAATCGAGGGATTTTGTACCAATATCCCTTTTTAATCTGGGGAACATGATTATGGTCGTAGATGTTCCTAAGACACAAAAGGTTTTGTAGGGACAGATCCTGGATTACAGCTAATAAGAGGACCAGAAATTTCCTGTGGATCTGTACTAACAGATTTCGCGTATCCACAGAGCAAGTAGCTCTTAACAATGTAGGGACCCAGAAGCCCAGATTGCTGATTAAACCTTATCAAGAGGCCCTGGAGATTCCACACAATGAGAACACCTAACTGCATACTCTTTTCGTTCTCAGCAAGATCCCTGATTTTCCCTGTAGATGTGGATTCCAAACTCTGTATAAAAAAGACAGATACCCAGAAGTATCCTAGGGACTTGGAATCAATGATTCCACGTTAACTTTAAAAATAAGTGCTAAACATTTGGCAACTGCAAAACCCTTGTCCTCTCTCAAAATAAAAAGTGACACGGAAGGGGAAGGATTACAGGGTTCACTTTAAGACCAGTGTTACTCCAAATATGGCAAGAAGATTCTTTTACCTGGAATATGGCCTTAGATGTTCTGAGGATCCTAACGGACTTGGAGTGCCCGATATCCGTTTACAACTTTCAAGAGGACCACAATATTTCTGGAGTCCTGAAATGACTGATTCACAATATCTGCATGTTAAATTGCTCCGAAATGTTTGGCGAGCTCAAAGCCCTCTTTCTTGTTTGTGCCATAGCAGAAACCCAGGGAATTTTTTGGATTGAGGACTAGCACAACAAAGATTCTTTAGAGGCCATGTAGTGTCCTGTATGTGAGGACTCTCTTTCCCTAGATTCCTGTTTCGAAACCCCAATTCTTGTTTAGCCCTTATCAAGACGCCATGTAGATTTTTTGATAGAGGAACCGTGTAAAACAGATTTCATCATTTTTTTTTTAGCAAGAGGCCATGTAGTTTCCTGTATATGAGGACTGCTATTACCCACATTCATGCCTCGATTCCCTGATTCTTCTTTAGCCATCAGTAAGATGCCCTGTAGATTGTCAGTACTGAGGACTCGTTTAACCTAGATTACTTATCTTTAGCAACAGCCATGCAATTGCCTATATATGAGTACTCTCTTTCCCACATACAAGCGTCAAAACCCTGATGCTTGCTTAGACCTCAGGAAGACGCCGTATAGGTTTTTGGGAATTGAGAACACATGTCACCCAGATTCCTTATTCTTTCTTAGTAATCGTCCATGCAGTTGTCTGAATATGAGGATTTCATTTCCCTAGATTATTGTTCAAAAACCCAAATACGTGTAAAGCCCTTAGCAAGACAACCTGATTTTTTGGGGGCTTGTGGACCTGAGTAAACCAGATTCTTTATTCTTCCTTAGCAATAGACAGTGCTGTTTCCTGTATATGAGAACTCCTATTATCCAGATTCCTAAGCCCATAACCTGATTTGTTGTAATCTCTTAGAAAGAAGCTCTTAGGTTGTTGGGATGGAGTACTCGTGTAAACAAGATTCTTTATTCTTCCATAGCAATAGGTCATGTAGTGTCTGTATATGAGGATTCTCATTACTGAAATTCCTTCTTCATTCTCAACAAGACGTGAAGGCATTTCCTGGTGACCTAGAATTCCATTTGTCTGCACATCAAGAGAAAGAATACCATAAATTTCTTGTGGAATTGGAACCCAAGATTCCTGGTTCCCTTTTCAAAAGACACCCTAAAAATATGACGACATAGAAGACCAGATTGCTGATTAAACCTTATCAAGAGACCTTGCAGATTAAGGTGATTGAGAACTCCAAGAACCTGATTCCCTTTCCGTTCTCAGCAAGATGCCCAGATTTTCCCTGTCTATGTGGATTCCAAAACTTTGTGTACAAAAATAGAGATGCCCAGATGTTTCCTAGGGACGTGGAATCCATGATTCCTGGTTACACTTTAATAATTAGTACTAAATATTTACTAGCTGCAAAACCCTTGGCCCCTCTCCAAATAAAATACAAACGGAAATTTAAGAATTGTCAAGTTCATCTTAAGACCAGAGTTGTATCCAAATATAGCAAGTAGAAACATTTGTTCTGGGAATCTGGCCTTAGTTGTCCCGAAAAAACTAAGGGACTTGTACTACAAGATACCAGTTTACAACTCTCAAGAGGACCAGAATATTGTTGGAGTCCTGAAAAGAGTGATTCATAATGCCCACAAGACAAATATCTGCGAAACATGAGACAATCTCGAAGCTCTGGTTCTTGTTCATCCCATAGCAAAGCATCCTGGAAATTTTTCGGATTGGGGACTAGTGTATCACAGATTCCTTATTCTTCCATACTGAGGGGCCGTGTAATGTCCTGTATAGGAGGACTCCCTTTCCCAAGAACCCTGTTTGGAAAGCCTGATTCTTGTTTAGCCCTTAGCAAGATGTTATGTAGATATTGTGATGGAGGAACTGTGCAAAACAAGTTTCTTATTTCTCCTCAGCAAGAGATCGTGTAGATTCTGTATATGAGGAATGCTATTACCTATGATGCAGCTTTTATACCTTGATTTTTTTTTATCACACAGCAGATGGTCTGTTGATTTTTAGGACTGAGGATTGCTATAACCCCAATTCTTTTTTTCCTTGACAAGAGGCCGTGTATTTTCCTGTGTAATAGGACTCTCATTACATAGATCCTGTTTCAAACTTTGATTCTTTTTTAGCCCTTTCCAAGATGCCCTGTAGATTTTTGGGATGCAGGACTCGTGTAAATCAGATTCCTTAATCTTTCTTCGCAAAAGATCATGTAGTTGCCTGTATATAAGGACTACATTTCCTCAGATTCATGATTAAAACACCCTGATTCGAGTCTAGCCCATTGCAAGACCACCTGAAGCTCTTTTGGGATTGAGGACACGAGTAACGCCGATTCCTTATTCTTGCTTAGCAATAGGCAGTGAAGTTTCCTGTATGTGAGGACTCCCATTACCCAGATTCCTACTTCAGAAACCTGATTCGTGGTTACCTCTGAGGAAGACGTCCTGTAGTTTTTGGGTTTCAGGACTCATATAACCAAGATTCCTTATACTTCCTTAGAAATATGGCGTGTAGTTTCCTGTATATGACGATTCCCTTTACCCAGCATCCCGCTTCACTCTGCAGGATGCCGAGACAGTTCCTGGTGACCGAAAATTCCAGTTGTTGGGATATCAAGAGAAAGAGGCCCATAATGTTCTTTGCAAACTGGAATCCAAGATTCCTGGTTCCCCTTTACAAGACCTACCCAAAATGTGGAATCTTCAAAACCCAAAATCCCAATTCCGACCGGCCCACCCACAAGAATTTTCTGTCCCCTGAATCGAGGGATTTAGTGTCAATATGTCTTTTGAATATAGGAAACATGATTATGGTCGTAGATATTTCTAGGATACAAAAGGTTTTTTAGGACCAGATGCTTGATTACAACTAACAAGAGGACCAGAAAGTCCCTGTGGATCTGTACTGACAGATTTAGTGTATCCACGGTGCAAGTAGCTATGAAAAATGTAGGGACCAAGAAGCCCAGATTACTGATTAAACCTTATCAAGAGGCCCTGGAGATTCCGGATAATGAGAACTCCTGGAACCAGATATTCTTTTCATTCTAGGCAAGATGACCTGATTTTCCCAGTCGATGTGGATTCCAAACTCTGTATACAGAAAGACAGGTGCGTCGAAGTTTACTAGGGACGTGGAATTAACGATTCCACGTTAACTTTAAAAATACGTACTAAACATTTGGTAACTGCAAAACCCTTGTCCCCTCTCAAAATAAAAAGGGAAACGGAAGGGGAAGGAATACACAGTTCACCTTAAGAACAGAGTTACATCCAAATATGGCAAGAAGATTCTTTTTGTCCTGGAATCTGGCCTTAGTTGTTCCGAAGAACCTAATGGACTTGGAGTGCCCGATACCCGTTTACAACTTTCAAGAGGACCAGAATGTTGCTGGAATCCTGAAATGACCGATTCTTAATATCCGCATGCTAAATTGCTCCGAAACATTTGGGGAGCTCGAAGCCCTGTTTCTTGTTTGTCCCATAGCAGACCCCCTGGGAATTTTTTGGATTGAGAACTCGTACACAAAATATTCTTTATTTGTCCTTAGTTGGAGGCCGTGTAGTGTCCTGTATGTGAGGACTCTCATTCCCAAGATTCCTGTTTCAAAACCCTGATTCTTGTTTAGCCCTTAGTTAGACGCCATATAAATTTTTTGATTGAGGAACCGTGTAAAACAGATTTCTTCTTTTTTCTTAGCAAGAGGCCATGTAGTTTCCTGCATATGAGGACTGCTATTATTCACATTCATGCCTCGAATCCCTAATTCTTCTTAAGCCATCAGCAAGATGCCCTGTAGATTGTCAGGACTGAGGACTCGTATAAGCCAGATTCCTTATTTTTGCAACAGCCGTGCAGATGCCTGTATATGAGTACTCCCTTTCCCAGATACATGGACTGAGGACTGCTATAACCCCGATTCTTTTTCTTCCTTGGCAAGGGGCGGTGTATTTTCCTGTATATTAAGACTCTCATAACATAGAACCTGTTTTGAAACTCTGATTCATTTTTAGCCCATTCCAAGATTCCCTGTGTATTTTTGGGATTGAGGACTCGTGTAAACCTGATTCCTTATTCTTTCTTATCAAAAGGTCATGTAGGTGCCTACATATAAGGACACCATTTCCCCAGATTCGTGCTTAAAATATGCTTTAAACCCTGATGCTTGTTTAGACCTTTGGAAGACGCTGTGTAGTTTTTGGGGATTGAGAATACATGTCACACAGATTCCTTATTCTTTCTTAAGAAAAGTCCGTACAGTTGCCTGTATATGAGTATTACATTTCACTAAATTATGCTTCTAAAACCGAAATTCGTGTTCAGCCATTAGCACGACACAGAAGATTTTTTGGGATTGAGGTCAAGTGTAATCCATATTCCTTATTCTTCCTTAGCAGTGGACAGTGCAATTTCCTGTATATGAGGACTCCTTTTATCCCCATTCTAACTCCCAAAACCTGATTGGTGGTTCTCTCTTAGCAAGACGCTCTGTATGTTTTTGCGATGGAAGACTTGTGTAACCTAGATTCCTTATTCTTCCATAGCAATAGGTCGTGTAGTGTTCTGTATATGAGGACTCAAATTACTGAAAGTCCTGCTTCATTCTCATCAAGACATCAAGACATTTTCTGGTGACCTAGAATTCCAGTTGTTTGCATATCAAGAGATAGACTCCCATAAATTTATTTTGGATTTGGAACCCAAGATTCCTGGTTCCCTTTTCAAAAGACTCCCTAAAAATGTGGCGACAAAGAAGCCCAGGTTGCTGATTAAACCTTATCTAGAGTCCTTGTAGATTAAGGCGATCGAGAACTCCAAGAACCAGATTCCCTTTCTGTTTTCAGCAAGATGCGCTGATTTTCCCTGTCTATGTGGATTCCAAAATTCTGTATACAAAAATGCTGATGCCCAGATGTTTCCTAGGGACGGGGATTCCATGATTCCTGGTTACATTTAATAATTCCTACAAAATATTTGGCAACTGCTGTACCCTCGGCCCATCTCCAAATAAAAGTACAAACGGAAATTTAAGGATTACCAAGTTCATCTTAAGACCAGAGTTACTTCCAAATACGGCAAGAAGATACTTTTGTTCCGGGAATCTGGCCTTAGTTGTCCCGAGGAACCTAAGGGACTTGTACTACCAGATACACGTTTACAACTCACAAGAGGACCAGAATGTTGCTGGAGTCTGAAAACACGGATTCATAATACCCACAATACAAATATCTCCGAAACATGAGACGAGCTCGCAGCCCTGCTTCTTGTTTATCCCGTAGCAAAACACCCTGAGAATTTTTCGGATTGGGGACTAGTGTATCACAGATTCCTTATTCTTCCTTAGCGAGGGGCCGTGTAATATCTTGTATATGAGGACTCCCTATATCCAGAAACTTGTTTGGAAACCCTGATTCTTGTTTAGCCCTTAGCAAGATGTCATGTAGATATTGTGATGGAGGAACCATGTAAAACAGGTTTCTTATTTCTCCTTAGCAAGACATCGTGTAGATTCAGAATTTGAGGACTGCTATTACCTATGTTGCATCTTCTAAACCCTGATTCTTGCTTAGCCCACAGCAAATGGATTGTTGATTTTTAGGCTTGAGGACTGCTATAACCCCGATGCTTTTTCTTCCTTGGAAGGGGCCATGTATTTTCCTGTATATTAGGATTCTCATTTCATAGATTCTGCTTCGAAACTCTGATTCTTTTTTCGCCCTTTCCAAGATGCCCTGTAGATTTTTATGATTGAGGACACCTGTAACCCAGATTCCTTATTGTTTCTTAGCAAAAGGTCATGTAGTTGCCTGTATATAAGGACTCCATTTCCCCAGGTTCATGCTTAAAACACCTTGATTCGTGTTTAGCCCATAGCAAGACACCTGAAGCTCTTTTGGGATTGAGGACACGAGTAACGCAGATTCCTTCCTCTTAGTTAGCAATAGGATGTGTGGTTTCCAGTATGTGAGGACTCCCATTACCCAGATATTGAAACAAAAACCAGATTCATGGTTACTTCTGAGGAATACAGCATGTAGATTTTGGGATTGAGGACTCATGTAACCAAGATTCGTTTTACTTTCTTAGCAATATGACGTGTAGTTTCCTGTATATGATGACTCCCATTTCCCAGCTTCCCATTTCACTCAGCAGGATGACGAGACAGTTCCTGGTGACTGAGAATTCCTGTTGTTTGGATATCAAGAGAAAGACTCCCATAATGTTCTTTGGTACTGGAATCCAAGATTCCTGATTCCCCTTCTCCAGACCTCCCCAAAATGTGGAATTTTCAAAACCCAACATCCCAATTCTGACCTGCCAGACAACAAGAATTTTCTGTAGTTTCAGGTCACCTGAATCGAGGAATTTTGTACAAATATTCCTTTTGATTCTTGGGAACATGATTATTGTCATAGATATTCCTAGGACAAAAAAGGATTTGTAGGGCCAGATCCTTGATTACAACTAACAAAAGGACCAGAAAGTTCCTGTGGATCTGTAATGACAGATTTAGTGTATCAACGGAGCAAGTAGCTCTGAAAAATGTAGGGACCCAGAAGCCCAGATTGCTGATTAAACCTTATCAACAGGCCCTGGAGATTCCAGATAATGAGAACTCCTAGAACTGGTATTCTTTTCGTTCTCAGTAAGATGCCCTTATTTTCCTCTCAATGTGTATTTCAAACTCTGTATACAAAAAGACAGATGCCCAGAAATTTCCTAGGGACGTGGAATCAATTATTCCACGTTAACTTTAAAAATAATTACCAAACATTTGGCAAATATAAAAACCTTGTACCCACTCCAAATAAAAAGAGACATGGAATGGGAAGAATTACAGGGTTCACCTTAAATCCAGAGTTACATACAAATATGGCAAGAAGATTCTTTTTATCCTGGAATATGGAGATAGTTGTTCCGAGGAATCTAACAGACATGGAGTGCCCGATACCCGTTTTCAACTTTAAAAAGGACCAGAAGGTTGCTGAAGTCCTGAAATAACCGATTCGTACTATCCACATTCTAAATTGCTCTGAAACATTTGGAGAGCTCGAAGCCCTGTTTCTTGTTTGTGCCATAGCAGACACCCTGAAATTTTTTGGATTGAGGACTCGTACAACAAAGATTCTTTAGAGGCCGTGTAGTGTCCCGTACGTGAGGACTCTTTCCCTAGATTCCTGTTTCGAAACCCTAATTCTTGTTTAGCCCGTAGCAAGACGCCATGTAGTTTTTTTGATAGAGGAACCGTGTAAGAGAGATTTCTTCTTTATTCTTAACAAGAGTTCATGTAGTTTCCTGTATATGAGGACTGCTTTTACCCACATTCATGCCTCAAATCCCTGATTCTTCTTTAGCCATCAGCAAGATGCCATGTAGATTGTCAGGACTGAAGACTCGTTTACCACAGATTCCTTATTTTTAGCAACAGCCATGCAGTTGCCTATATATGAGTACTCCCTTTCCCACATTCATGCGTCAAAACCATGATGCTTGTTTAGACCTTAGGAAGACGCCGTGTAGTTTTTTCAGGATTGAGAACACATGTCCCCCAGATTCCTTAATCTTTCTTAGGAAAACTCCATGCAGTTGTCTGTATATGAGGATTTCATTTCCCTAGATTATGCTTCAAAAACCCAAATACGTCTTTAGCCCTTAGCAAGACACACTGAATTTTTTTGGGGATTGAGGGCAAGAGTAAACCAGATTCCTTATTCTTCCTTAGCAATAGACAGTGCAGTTTCCTGTATATGAGGACTCCTATTATCCAGATTCCTACTCCCAAATCCTGATTGGTGGTTATCTCTTAGTAAGATGCTCTGTAGGTTTTTGGTATAGAGGACTCGTGTCACCAAGATTCCTTATTCCTCCATAGCAATAGTTCATGTAGTGTTCTGTATATGATGATTCCCATTAGTCAGCATCCCGCTTCACTCTGCCGGATGCCGAGACAGTTTCTGGTGACCAAGAATTCCAGTTGTTTGGATATCAAGAGAAAGACGCCCCTAATATTCTTTGCTAACTGGAATCCAACATTCCTGGTTCCCCTTCAAAAGAGCTCCCCAAATGTGGAATCTTCAAAACCCAACATCCCAATTCCGACCTGCCCACCAAAGAATTTTCTGCAGCTTGAGGTCACCTGAATCGAGGGATCTTGTACCAATATGCCTTTTGATTCTGGGGAACATGATTATTGTCATAGATGTTCCTAGGACACAAAAGGAATTGTAGGGCCAGATCCTTGACCAAAATAACAAGAGGGCCAGAAATTTCCTGTTCATCTGTCCTGACAGATTTAGCGTATCCATGGAGCAAGTAGCTCTGAACAATGAGGGACCCAGAAGCCCAGATTGCTGATTAAACCTTATCAAGAGGCCCTAGAGATTCTGACTAATGAGAACTCCTAGAACAGGATATTCTTTTCGTTCTCAGAAAGATGCCCTGATTTTCCCTATCGTTGTG
>NW_007250097.1:50506-51957 GCF_000164805.1 Carlito syrichta
CACTGCACTCCAGTCTGGGCGACAGAGTAACATTCCAACTCAAAAAAAAAATACGTACTAAACATTTGGCAACTGCAAAACCCTTGTCCCGTCTCAAAATAAAAGCGACACAGAAGGGGAAGGATTACAGGGTTCACCTTACGGCCAGAGGTACATCCAAATATGGCAAGAAAATTCTTTTTGTCCTGGAATCTGGCCTTAGTTGTTCCAAGGAAGCTAACAGATTGGAGGGCCCGATACCCGTTTCCAACTTTCAAGAGGACCAGAAGGTTGCTGGAGTTCTGAAATGACCGATTCTTAATATCCACATGCTAAATTGCTCCGAAACTTTTGGGGAGCTCGAAGCCCTCTTTCTTCTTTGTCCCATAGCAGACTACCTGGGAATTTTTTGGATTGAGGACTCGTACAACCAAGATTCTTTTTCGTACTTTGTTGGAGGCCATATAGTGTCCTGTATTTGAGGACTCTGTTTCCCTGGATTGCTGTTTCAAAATCCTCATTCTTGTTTACCCTTAGTAAGACGCCATGTAGTTTTTTTGATAGAGGAACCTGGTAAAACAGATTTCTTCTTTTTTCTTAGCAAGTGGACATGTAGTTTCCTGTATATGAGGACTGCTATTACCCACATTCATGCTTCGAATCTCTGATTCATCTTTAGCCCTCAGCACGAGGCCCTGTAGATTTTCAGGACAGAGGATTCGCATAACCCAGATTCCTTACTTTGAGAAACAGCCGTGCAGTTGCCTGTATATGTGTACTCCCTTTCCCAGATACAATGTGTCGAAACCCTGATGCATGTTTGGATCTTAGGAAGACACCGTGAATTTTTTTAGGTATTGAGAACACATGTCACCCAGATTACTTGTTCGTACTTAGGAAAAGACCATGCAGTTGCCTGTATATGGGGATTTGCCAGTGACCAGCACTGACCAAGGATGGGTTAGGACCCGAACCAGAGAATCTGGATGGCGAGAAGGGACCACTCGGTGGCAGTTCTTCTGGGAACAGTCTGATCAGGACTGAGGCCAAATTTTTTTTGGTCTCCTTCCAACTTATATACCATTTTCTATACTCTCCAGCAGTGTAATAATCACTTACTGGGGGCATACAAGTTCCGTGCTTTACAAACTATGCATCACAAGACCACCACGAGATCTGCAATTTCCAAGCAAACAATTCGAATTCCATGATGCCTGCCGTACTTACATTAAAGTCACAGGTGCACAATTTCAATACAAATCGTTCAAAGTGTTTTCCATAATGTTCAATGAATCACTCATATTACACTCTTTATTCTATACCCTGATTAATACAAAGAACTTTTCTAAGTTAACTCTAGGTTCAATCCAAGTTCACTGACTCCCAATATTTTTAACGATTAATATTATCAACTTAACACTATACTATAACCCTATCAGTTTAGTTAAATGACTTAACTGTCAGTTATACTA
>NW_007250097.1:52204-55824 GCF_000164805.1 Carlito syrichta
TATATATTGAATAATGTAGCAAAAGGAAACAAAACAGCAAGCATAAATTTACACAGCTATGAGTGTATGTGTATATATTTTATCCTAACAAGTCTACTCTAAAAATCAAATAGTAGCTGTCACACTCTTGAACAAGGAAATGCATGGCTGCCAAGATGGCGGCCATGGGCTGAAGCAGACAGAGTTTCGGTAATTAACAAAACAAAAGAAAACGTTCTGCCTGGCTAGGGGCAGGGCTACAAAACTATTTAGTTTCTAATTTTAGCCCTAGGGGAAACAGCTTTTGGGAACAAGAGCTGACTACCCAGTCTACCAGGAAATAGAAGTTAAAAAATATCTAGAAAGAAGTAAACCTTAGAAAAACAGAGAAAAATAATTCTGCTATGCACTTTCCATCAGGTGTATTGATATTTACTTATAAGTTTTACTGCCATGTATGCACACTGGTCAATAATCACATGCCAATATTATAGGTATAACTGATATCCTATGTCAGAGGCGATCTTCCAGATGGGCCTTTACAAGCCTCAGCCATGTAGCTATAGATGTTGGCTCCCAACATTTCCCCTTTTTTTATTAAAAACATACATAAAAAATCTTGGCTTCTGTCTTAGGTTGTTCTCGCTTCACCATAGTTGTTACCCGTCATTGGCCCGTTCCCCTTCCCCACGGGGAATGCCTGTCTTAGGTTCATACTAGGTGGCTGGAATCTTACCCGTCGCTGAATACCAAGAGTGCAAATACTTGAGGGGACATAGGGAGAATGAAGAATGGTGAGTTAATGACACAGATGACACAAAATATTAGTCTTTATGACATATGTGACCAGCTGATAGATGACATTATTTTTTTGTTTTATTAGTAAGAACTGCCAAGTGAATATTATCAGAGTTACGTTGAACTACTTTCCTTAAACGTTGGATGATGACTGGAAAGATAAACAGCAGAAAAAGAACAATTATACCAATAGCAATGAAATTATAGATCAGATACCAAACAGAATTGGAAGCCACAAACTGAGAAAGGAAAGAAGTAAATCTAGAAGCCAGTTGAGAAACTTAAAGCGAGGAAAGGTGTGCCTGAGAAACAGCAGTAATCTGACTATGTAGCTGTTGAATGTTTAAAGAAGAATTAGAAGACTGCCAAACTCCCATAAGATGTTTCTGAACATCTGTCCAACTGACATTCTGACCATCATATGGCAAAGGTGTAACACAAATCCATTTAAATTATGCGTGACAAGCTACAGACATCTGAACCTTAATGTGTTGTATTTGGTTTCCTATATATACTAGTGCTGATTTTAAAGCATTAAACCTATCAATAATACCTTTATCTATCTACTCTTGATTAAATAAAGCTAAGCTAACATTTTTAGATAAATTATTAACATGATCAGCTGTATGCACTTCCTGCACGAAAGCAATTGCAAAAGCGGCCACAGATCTTGTAATAGAAATTAGTGCAGAAATTCCCAAGATTAAAACTGCAACAAACCTATAAGGCCTATTTAACATTGCTGTGGCTTGTTCTAAAATATAAGTACCTGGAGAAGAATACCATGGTTCCGGTAGCTGAACAGTATGAAAACGTAAGAAGGATGCTTTAACAGAAATACTTGATATGGGTTACCAATAATACAATTAGACAAAGTAGAATTTTCACAATTAATTTCAAAATGACCAAAATTATATATTACCAAGTAAATAGAATGAGCATTAGCAATTAACAAAACATATGGGGAATCAACACAAGCCTGTAAAAAGGTTGTAAAACCGGAATAAGGACAATAAAGTGTTACAGGATCTGTTGCTGCAAACAATCAATAAATTTGAGTCTGTAATGAACGATTAGAGGATAGAGAACTTTGAAACATACATGTAGCCCATTCATACGGGTGCCTTCTAGTTGTGGCAAGCGTAGAGCCAGTAAAACCCCAGTCACTGATATATAGTTTTTCACCAGGTATAGGATAGTCCACCTTAGAGTTATAAGCACAGTCTCTCCATTTCGGGAAGCCAACATCTCGCCGTTTGAGTGGCCAGTCCTTTTCCATATTATTGAAGGGGCAAGCAGGTACGATGAGAGGCGATGAAGCTGTAGTCGCATGGCTAGGGGCGATTCCTCTAGGCATTAACATCTCCAGTCGCCAACTGTCCTTGATATTGTCCTGATAAGGGCTCTCTGTACTCAGAGACTTAAAGGTAGACATTAAGCAAAAAGTCTAGTAATTATTAAAAACAGAATTATTATAGAAACAAATAGGGAGGGAGTTGGAATGTCCTTCATAAGAAAAATTACGATTAGTAATATGTTTGACTTGAGCACAAAATAAAGCAGGCTCTCCACTTTTCCTGTAAAAAGCCTTCATTTTATCAGAGGTTTTATACCTTCCTTTGGATCTCAATGTCTAGTCATAACTGAATAGCCTGAAGAGTCCAAACTTAAATGATTAATAGCAAATAAAGTGTGATTCAAGTTGTGGTGAGGAGAGCTATACTTGAACTCACCCTCTTATAACTTAATTGATTTTTTAAAGTTTGGTGAACTCTTTCAACTATGGCTTGACCTTGTGGATTGTAGGGAATTTCTGTGGAATGAGAAATATTAAATTAGGAGTAACATTTCTGGAAATATTTAGATGTATATGCAGGACCGTTGTTCGTTTTCAGTTGCTCTGGCATACCTAGCTGTGAAAAACAAAAGAATAAATGTTGTACCACGTCCTTGTAGGCTTCTTCCAGTTTTTACTGAAGTTAAAATAACTTGAGAAAATTTACAGTCACATGCATATAAGACAATTTTCCAAAGCTGGGAAAATGAGTTACATCCATTTGTCATAGTATGTTAGGTCTCAGTCCTCGAGAGTTGACTCCTCCTGGAGCTGGAACAAAAGTGTTTTAATTCTTTTTGTTCTCAGTTTCCTCCCTGCCTTAATCATTTGATATACTGTATATAAAGTTGTGGATAAGGTAAATTTGTATGAGAAAAATTGTAACTTAAATACACAAAATAAAATCCTATTTAATTTTATAATGAATAATATGTAAAAAAATTCTTTGTGAATTACCATCCTCCAAATACCTGTCAACATATTTTTCAAGTTTTCTTATTAATTTAAAGCATAATACATCTGCATTTTCACCTTACGCATAACTCTAAGTATTTGTTTTATTTATCGTTTTTATAACAATTATAGACCAGCTTTTAACTGCTGTTGCACCAAATCTTTTGCTGCCTTAAGTTTCTTAGATGGTATAGGTCATTGTTTTACCCAAAACTGGCTTATTGACATGCAACCTTAACAACAATGGCCTATAGGGTAAATTTGAATAGCCAATGCCAGCTCGGTTTGTTTTTTGATTCACTAGAGTAAGTTTTTGTATTCTCTGTCTGTCTTTACCAAGTCCCTTAAAAGAATTATAGCTTATCTACAGCATTTGTGCTGAAACTTTATCATTAGGGCTATATAAATGCATGCTTATTTGAGCAAGAATATCTCTTCCCCATAATATAAAGGGGATAGATGGAATAACGTATGGGCAAAAGGTTTTGAAGTCTTACTATCTGTCCAATTTAAAATTTGTGAACTTTGGCTACTGAAGGTACTCGACCAATGC
>NW_007250098.1:0-8091 GCF_000164805.1 Carlito syrichta
CTAGTTAAGTCAGCTGGTTTGACAGCTAGCTAGTCAGCTAGATAGTTAACTCAGCCAGTAGCCAGATAGCTGGCTAGTCAAGTCAGCAAGCTGGAGAGTTAGTTACCTTGTTTGCTAGCTTGTTATGTCAGCTACATAGCCAGCTATCTTATCAGCCAGCTAGTCATGTCAGCTAGCAAATCAGCTAGTTACTTAGCTAACTAATCGGCTAGCAACTCTGCTATCTGTTCAGCTAACTAGTGGGCTTGCTCACTTTCCATCAGGTCAGATAACTAGTCAGCTCGCTCGCCTACCAACTGGTCAGCAAACTAGTCGGCTCACTCACCAGCCAACAGGTCAACAAACTTATCGGCTCACTCGCAAGCCAGCAGGACAGCTAACTAGTCGCCTTGCTCACCAGATGACTAGTTAAGTCATCTCACCATTGGGCTCACTGGATGACCGAATAGTTATGGTAGCTCAATCATCGGCTCACTCGCTGGCCAATTAGTTAAATCGGCTCACCTGTTGGCTCACTTGCCGGTCAACTTGTTAATTCTTCTGGCCAGTCGGCTCAGTCGCCAGCTGACTAAATTCGGCTGACCAGTTTGCTCACTCACTGACCGACGAGTTTAGTCACCTGACCAGTCGGCTCACTCGCAGGCCGACTAGATAAGTCAACTCACATGTCGGCTCACTCACTTGCCGACTTGTTAAGTAGCTAACAGGTCTGCCAACTAGCCAACCAACTAGATAGTCAGCTAAACAATAGGCCAACTACTGGACCAACTTGCAAACTGACAAGTTAGCTCAGCTAACTAGTCAGCTGACAAATTAGTTCAGCTAATTAGTGGGCCAACTAGTCAGCAGACTAGTTTGGTCAGCAAACAAGCAGACAACAACTTAACCTTCTTAACTAGTGGACCAACTCGTTAGTCAGCTAGTTAACCCAGTTAACTAGTCGGCTGACTAATTGGCCGACATGTTAAGCCGGCTAACAAGTAGGCCGAGTAGTCAGGAGATGTGTTAAACAAACTAAGTAGTCCGTCTACTCAGCCAAAAATTTAAGTGTCCTAGCTAATTCGTTCATCAACTAGTTAAGACAGCTAGTTAACTCGTTTACTGAGGGGTGCCAACCCATGCATGTTTTGGCAAGTCCCTTGGAAGATGTGGTGGCGTTGGCGAATCTGTAGGGAAAAATATTTAAAGAAAGATGGAAGGATAGCATAGATATAAAGAGGAAGAACGAGAAAGAAAGAAAGTGGACAACTGTTCAGTAAAATGAGCAGAAGCCGTTTATTGAAAGTTACAGCAGGTATTTTTCCCCAAATTTTAGACAGTCTCACAAGCCTTTCCACGTGAATATAAACCCAGGTGCAGGAGGAGCATCCCCCACCCACCAGATGTTTTCTCAGGTATGAGGAAGGATAAACCCAAAGATTGTCTTATTGTTCCCTTTGCTAGTTAATGCTCTTCAAAAGCAGTGCAACAATCCCTACAAGCCTAATGATGTTCTGATAATCAACTTCTAAAGCTCACTCAGTATCCATAATGACTAACTTAAACTTTGTTACCTTTCATTTTATGCAAATACTACTTACACAATGCTATGGAAGCTCTTAATTATAGCTTAAAGCAATTCCTAAAGATTGTGGCATGGTCCAAAGATCACACTGGGCTCTATAGGATGTGGCGCAGGCCAAGGTTCAAGGTCGGCCACTTTTTGGAACTACAGACTACAATCTCTTAACAAAATGGCTATTCTAAAGTCCTATATATCTATCCTAATTTCTCTGAAAGTTTCTAATTCCTTATCCTAATATATAAATCTGATCATCAGAAACAAAGCTTCTAAAAATAAAACCCAAATATAAACTGTAAATGTACTAAGACCAAAACCACAATAGTAGAAAATGGAGACAATGAAATGTCTAAAGTTAACTGTATTCTTATTAAACCTCAAAATATCATGATTGATCATGCTTGAAATAACATGATTCCCTGACGTTAGCATGACCTATTCTATGATACTTTCTATGAATAAAATAAATTCAATTTCTATAATAGGGAGAAAAACCCTACATTAACTGTAGCAAAATCTGGCATAAAAGAATGCAGCCAAGTCCAAAGTACGCACTGGGCCCTCAGGAATGTGGCCCAGCTCAAACTTTGTACTGGGCCATTTCTGATAACTCTAGATAGTCATTTATACCATTGAAAAGCTGAAAACAGCTCTCCAAAAGTATATACTAATTCTACAAATATACGTTTAAATCTTATAAAGAAGCTTGTACCATATAAAAGGCTCCTAAATGTGACCTGAATTTGAATTATATCTAATACCTAAGCCAAAACCAGTTTATGGGAAACAGAAACAATGGGTTTCTAGAGTGAGCTATGCCTGTCACAGTCACAGAGCCTTCAGCTTAGGCCAGCACAGTTCCTTTAGGTTGCTTGTGCTGCATGGTAAAAGGAGGAGGAAAATGGAGTCAATGGCTCCCGAACACATCCTAGCAGTCTCAGGGTCCATGGCCCACCCTGATCCCTAATGCTCAGTGGGCCTCCGTGGCTGGCTCCCAACATCCCCTCCTTTTATTTTTTAGCACAAAACCATGAAACTCGGTGTTGAGCTGAGAAATGTTCTTCAGTACTCTGAAAATAACTGGAAGTAGGCATAGCAACACAAGAATCATTGTCCCACAAATTCTCACATTAATGAGTACAGACAATAACGACTTTTGATTAACAAACAATGAGAAGTTATTAAATATGGAGTTAGCCATTTCATAGGACCAGAACTGCTTTTCTGCAATAGTCATGTCATGCCTGTGTTGATGTAATTTAGTAAGGTCTATACTCAAGTCTGAATGATTCCAAATTCCAAGGATATGATTCTTTATCTTGTCCCAATTATGGACAGACTTATTCACCTCCAAAGGAGTGAGGCAAATCCACTCAGAGTGGCATCGGCGAGTGACATCGGAGAGACAATTGTATCTTTAAAGTTACAAGTTGTTGTCGTACTGCTATAACTATCTCCTCTAAAGCATTAACTTTACTCTCTAACTTTCGATCTATAATCTTCTGAGTAGCTAATGCAATAGAAACATTCTTAGATAACTGATCAGTAAAGGTAGCTGTATGAACTTCCATAGATAGAGCTACAGCTGAAACTGTTACGGAAGTAGCAATAGCTTATTAATGCTGTAATTCCTAAAATTAGAGAAGCTAAAAAAATTTCCTGTCTTTCTAACACAGCATTAACCTCATACAATGTCTGTAAACCATATTCAGCATATCAATGGGATGACAAAGATATGGGGACTATCAAATAGGGGAGTTGCTTAAGAATGACAAATCCCTCATAAAAGACGTTGGTTAAACAATTAGTAAAATGCATTCAGTACAAGATATCCTGTAAACATCAGCATGGTAAACAATTTTAACAGTTTGATATTCATTCTAAATAAGAAATATATAAGGAGATTGCAAGTATGCTCTAATAAGGTATGACTGAGTTTGTCCACCAGACCTAAACAGGCTGACTGGTTGAAGGGCTGCGAGAGCTCTCAATAGATGAGGCTGAAAAATCTGCCGGACGCCATACTTTATGGAAAGTACTGGAAGCACCCATCCATTGGAATGTCACCTAACTGTGGCAAGTGTAGAGCCATTAAAAACCCCAGTCATTAATATATAGTATTTTACCAGGTGCAGGATAGTCCACTTTAGAGTTATAAGCACAGTCTCCCCATTTTGTGAATCCAGTATCTCACTAGATGAGTGACCAGTCCTTTTCCGTACCAGTGAAGGGACAAGCAGGTACGTTGAGAGGTGGTGAAGCTCTAGTCGCACAACTAGGGTCGGTTCCTCCAGGCATTAACATCTCCAGTCACCAACTGTCCTTGATATTGTCCTGATAAGGGCTTTCTGTACTCAGAGACTTAAAGGTAGACATTAAGCGAGAAGTCCAGTACCTGAGCACGAAATAAAGCAGGCCCTCCCATTTGGCTCAGCTGCTTGAATAGACAAGCTAGCTAGTTAGCTAATGAGTTAAGTCAGCTGGATATGTCAGCTAGCTTGCTAGTTAGCTAATGAGTTAAGTCAGCTGGTTGTTTCATCTAGCTAGCTCATTCGCTAACGAGTTAAGTCAGATGACTAAGTCACCTAGCTAGCACGTTATATAATGAGCAAGCTAACTAGTTAGCTAGCTGATTAAGTCAGACTTACATAGGCAGCTAACTATGTAAGTCAACCTGTTAGCTAAGTATCTAGCTAGTTAGCTAACAATTTAAGTCAGCTGGCTAGCTAGGTAGCTAGCTAATTAGCTGACTATTTAATTCAGCTGGCGATCGAGGTAGCTAGCTGGTTAAGTCAGGTAGTCAAGTCAGCTGGCTATCCAGCTAGCTAGCTTGGTAGCGAGCTAGTTAAGTCAGTTGACTAGCTAGCTGGTTAGCTGGTTAATTCAACTAGATGAAAGAACTGGCTAGCCAGCTTGCAAGGTAGTTAACTAGATAGCTAAGTCAGCTAGATAGCTACTTGAGTAGCTAGTGATGTCAGCGAGTTAAGTCGGCTGATAGCCAACTTGCTAGCTGGTTAATACATCTTGTTTAGTCAGCTGTCTAGCCAGCTGACTAGCTAGATAAGTCACCATGCTAGCCAGTAGGCTAGCTGTTCAATGCACCTAGTTAATTCAGCTAGCTAGCCTGCTAGCTAGGTAGTTAGTAAGATTGTTAAGTGAACTGGCTAGCCAGCCTGCAAGCATAAGTCATTTAGGTAAGTCAGTTGGCTAGCCAGCTGGCTATATAGGTAGCCAGCTTGTTTAGTCATCTGGCTAGGCAGCTGACTAGCTGGTTAAGTCAGCTAGTTAAGTCAGCTGGCAACCAGCTGGCTAGCCAGTTAAGTAAACTCACTAATTCAGTTGGCTATCCAGCTGGTTAGGTCGTTAAAAAGCTAGTTAAGTCAGATGGCCAGCCATCTGGCTAGCTCGGTATTTCAGCTAGTTAAGCCAGCTGCATAGCTAGGTAGGTAGCTAGTTTAGCCATCTGGTCACGTCAGCTTGCTAGCTAGTTAAGTCAGCTGGTTAGCCAGCTTGCTAGCTGGTTATGTCAGCTAGTTAAGTCAGCTGGCCATCCAGCTTTCTAGCTAGGTATCTTGCTACTTAACTCATGTAGTTGTTAGCTGCCTACTAGATCTTTAGCTAGTTAAGTCAGCTATTTAAGTCAGCTGGCTATCTAGTTAAGACAGTTAGTTATGTCAGCTGGCTAGCCAACTGCCTATCAGGGTAGCTATCTAGTTAATTCAGCTGGCTACCCAGTTGGCTAGCTAGTTAAGTAACTTAGTTAAGTCAGTTCACTGCCCAGCAGGTTAGCTAGGTAGTTATTAATTAAGTCAGCTTTCAAAGCAGCGAGCTATGTAGGTAGGTAGCTACTTAAGTCAGCTGTCCAGCCTTTAGGCTATCTAGTCATGTCAGCTAGTTAAATTAACTGGCTATCCAGCTGTCTAGCTAGGAGCTAGTCAATTGAGTCAGGTGGCTAGACAGCTGACCAGCTAGTTAAGTCAGCTACTTTAATCAGTTGACTAACCAACTGGTTAACTAGTTAAGTCAACACGTTAATTCAGTTGTCTAGCCAGCTGGTAGCTAGTAAAAAACCTATTTACGTCAGATGGGCAGCCAGCTGGCTCGCTAGTTATTTCAGATAGTTAAGTCAGCAAGCAAGCTAGGAAGCTAGCTAGTTAAGTAAGCTAGATATGTCAGCTAGCTTGCTAATTAAGTCAGTTAGTTAAGTCGGCTAGCTAGCCAGCTTACAAGCTAGGTAGCTAGCTAGCTATGTCAGCTGTCTAGCAAGCTCTCTAGTTAGTTAATTCACCGCGTTAAGTCAGATGACTAGCCAGCTGGCTAGGTAGGTAGCTTGCTAGTTGTCAGCTGGCTAGACACCTGGATAGCTAGATAAATCACCTAGTTAATCAGCTGGAAGGACAACTGGCCTGCTATGTAGCATGCTAGTTAATTAAACTGGCTAGAAAGCTGGGCAGGTAGTTAAATAGCCAGTCAGCTGGTTACATTAGCTTGTTAGCAAGCAGTTTAGCTAGGTATTAGGTAGTTTATTTCAGCTGCCAAGCCAGCGGATTACATAGGTAGCTAGATAATTAAGTCAGCTGGCTAGCCCACCTGGCTATCTAGTGGAGTCAGCTAGTTGTCAGCCAGTTAGCCAGCTGCCTAACGAGTTAAGTCAACTAGTTGAGTTAGTTGGCTTGCCAACTGGCTTGTTTGTTAAATCAGCTAGTTAATTCAAGTGGCTAACCATCTGGCTAACTAGGTAGCTAGCGAGTTATGTCAGCTGGCTTGCCAGTTGGGCTAGCTGGTTAAGTCAGCTAGTTAAGTCAGCTGGGCTAGCCACCTCTCTAAGTAGGTAGCTAGCTAATTAGGCCAGCTAGCTAGCCGGCTTGCTAGCTAGTTTAGTCAGTGAGTTAATTGAGCTGGTTAGTCATCTGGCTCACTTGGTGGTTCGCTAGTTAAGCCAGCTGGTTAGCCAGATGTCTATCTAGTTAAGTCAGCTAGTTAAGACAGCTGGTTAGCCAGCTGGATAGCTAGGTGTCTGGCAAGTTAAGCCAGCAGGTTAGCAGGATGGTCTGGTAGGTGGCCAACTAGTTAAGTCGACTGACTAGCCAGCTGGCCAGCATGGTGTCTGGCTATTTAATCCGGCTGGCTATTCCACTGTCCAACCAGCTGGCTGGCTATTTAAGCTGGTTGACTAACCAGGTGGCCAGCCTGCTGGCTAGATACCCGGCTGCCTAGCCAGTTAGCCAGCCAGGTAGCTAGCTCGTTGAGACACCTTGCTAGTAGTTTAGCCAACAAGGTAGCTAGCTATTTAAGTCATCTGGCTAGCCAGCTAGCCAGCCAACTAGTTATTCAGCTAGTTAAGTAAACTAGCTAGCCAGCTAGTTAGTTAAGTTAGCTAGCATGTAAGCTAATTATTGAGGTACCTAGTTCAGTCAGCTACCTAGTCAGGTTGCTAGTCAGCTAACCAGTTAAGTCAGCTAGCTATTCAGCTAGCTAGTCAGGTAGATAGTTAAGTCTTCTAGCCATCTAACTAGCCAGTTAGATAGCTAGTTAAGTCAGCTAGCTATACAGCTAGATAGCTTGTTTACTAGATAGTAATGTCAGCTAGATAGCCACCTAACTAGTCAGCTAGCTAGTTACGTCAGCTAGCAAATCAGCTAGCTACTTAACTAACTAGTCTGGTAGCAACTCAGCTAGCTGGTGAGCTAACTAGTGGGCTCCAACGTTTTCCATCATATCATCTAACTAGTAGGCTAGCTCACCTGCTATCAGGCAAGCAAACTATTCGGCACGCTCCCCAGCCAAGAGGTCAACTAACTTGTGAGCTCGTTTGCAGGCTAACAGATCAACAAAGTAGTCGGCTTGCTCTCCTGCAGACTAGTGAAGTCACCTCACCAATCGGCTCACTCGCCAGCCAACTAGTTATGGCAACACATGTGTCATCACACTCACCGGCCAAATAGTTAATTCAGCTGATCAGTCGGCTCACTAGTTAAGTCAGCTGACCTGTCGGATCCCACGCTGGCCTACTACTAAGTCAGCTAACCGGTCATCCTATTAGCCAGCCAACTAGTTAAGTAAGCTAACCAATCGGCCAACTGGTGGACCAACTTGGCAGCTGACAATTTAGGTCAGCTAAATATTCAGCAGACTATTTAGGTCAGCTAATTATTCATCCAAATAGTCGGCCGAATAATTAGGCCAGCAAACTAGGCAGCCAACTATTTAATCTATCTAACTATGGGGCCAGATCCTGAGCCAACTAGTTATCCACGCAAAATAGTTGGTCGATTAGTCAGCCATCTAGTTAAGCCAGCTATCAGGTCGGCCGAGAAGTCAGCTAATGTGTTAACCCAGCTAACTAAACTGCTGATTCATCGGACAGTAAGTCACCTAGCTAACTCGGTAACGAGCTAGTTAAGTCAGCTATTTTACTCGATTACCAACTAGTTAAAACAGTTATCTAACTCATTAACCAACTCTTTAATTCAGCTAGCTATTTCGTAAGCTAACTAGTCATGACAGTTAGCTAAGTGAACTAGCTAACA
>NW_007250099.1:0-1154 GCF_000164805.1 Carlito syrichta
CTTACACGAGTAGTCCATCCCAGAAAACTCCAGAGTTTCTTGCTGAGAGATAACCACCAATCAGGTTTTGGGAGTAGGAATCTGGATAATGGGAGTCCTCATATACAGGAAATTGCACTGTCTATTGCTAAGGAAGAATATGGAATCTGGTTTACACGTGTTCTCAATCCCAAAAAAAAAATTTCAGGGTGTCATGCTAAGGGTAAACACGAATTTGGGTTTTTGAAGCATAATCTAGGGAAATAAAATCCTAATATACAGGCAACTGCACGTACATTTCCCAAGAAAGAATCAGGAATCTGGGTGATATGTGTTCTCAATCTCCAAATAACTACACGGCATCTTCCTGAGGTCTAAACACGCATCAGACTTTCGACGCATGTATCTGCGAAAGGGAGTACTCATATACAGGAAACTGCATGGCTGTTGCAATAAAATAAGGAATCTGGATTATACGAGTCCTCAGTCCTGAAAATCTATGGGGCATCTTGCTGACGGCTAAGGAGGAATCAGGTATTCGAACATGAATGCGTGTAATAGCAGTCCTCAAATACAGGATACTACATGGCCTCTTGCTAAGAAAAAAGGACAAATCTGTTTTACATGATTCCTCTATCAAAAAATCTACATGGCGTCTTACTAAGGGCTAAACAAGAATCAGGGTTTCAAAACAGGAATCTAGGGAAAGAGAGTATTCACGTACAGAACACTAAATGGCCTCCAGCTAAGAACGAGTAAAGAATCTTTTTTTTTTTTTTTGAGTTGGACTCTCACTCTGTCACCCAGACTGGAGTGCAGTGGCCGCTCATGGCCACCGCAGCCTCGACCTGCTGGGCTCCGGCGATCCTTCCACCTCAGCCTTCCGAGTAGCCGGAATTACAGGCATGCACTACCACACCTGGTTGATTTTTTGATTTATTGTAGAGATGAGGTCTCGCTGTGCAGGCGGGTCTCCAACCTGCGGGCTCAGGCAATCCACTGACTTCAGGCTCCCAAAGGCACGTGATTACAGGCTGAGCCACCGAGCCCGGCTGAGTAAAGAATCATTATTGGATGCGTCCTCAGTCCAAAAATTTCCCAGAGTGTCTGCTATGGGACAAACAAGAAACAGGGCTTCGAGCTCCCTAAATGTTTCGGTGCAATTTATCACGCGG
>NW_007250099.1:2216-3754 GCF_000164805.1 Carlito syrichta
AGGAATCTGGGTAATGAGAGACCTCACATACAGGAAACATTTCTGCCTATTGCTAAGTAAGAAAAATGAATCTGCATTACTCGTGTCCTCAATCCCAAAAAACTTCAGGTCTTCTTGCTATGGACTAAACACGAATCAGGGTGTTTTAAGCATGAATCTGGGGATATGGAGTCCTTATATACAGGCAACTACATGACCTTTTTCTCAAATCGAATAAGGAAATAGGGTTACACGAGTCCTCAATCCCAAAAATCTTCAGAGCATCTTCGAAAGGGCTAAAAAATAATCATAGCTTCGAAGCAGGATGTATGTAATGAGAGTCATAATATACAGGAAAATACACTGCCCCTTGTCAAGGAAGAAAGAGAATCGGGGTTATAGCAGTCCTCAGTCCTAAAAATCAACAGGGCATCTGCTGTTGGTTCAACAAGAATCAGAGTTTAGAAGCTGCTACAAAGGTAATAGCAGTCCTCATATACAGAATCTACACAATCTCTTTCTAAGGAGAAATAAGAAACCTGTTTTACACGGTTCCTCTGTCACAATATCTACATGACATCTTGCTAAGGGCTAAACAAGAATCAGGGTATCCAAAGAGGGTTCTGGGGAAAGGGAGTTCTCTTATGCAGGATATTACATGGCCCCTCGCTAAGAAAGAATAAAGAATCTGTGATACACTAGTCCCTAATACGAAAAATTCTCATTGTGTCTTGCTAGGGGACAAAGAAGAATCAGGGCTTTGAGCTCATCTAATGTATTGGAGATATTTTGCTTGTGGGTATTATGAATCAGTCTTTTTAGGACTCCAGCAAAATTCTAGTCCTCTTGGGAGTTGTAAACGGGTATCTGGTAGTACAATTCCCTTAGGTTCCTCAGGACAACTAAGGCCGGATTCCTGGAACAAAAGTATCTTCTTGCCGTATTTGCATGTAAACCTGGTCTTAAGATGAACTTAGTAATCCTTAAATTTCCGTTTGTAT
This sequence comes from Carlito syrichta, assembly GCF_000164805.1. NCBI lineage: Eukaryota > Metazoa > Chordata > Mammalia > Primates > Tarsiidae > Carlito > Carlito syrichta. The sequence goes on from NW_007250099.1 coordinate 3,197, forward strand.
TTTATTTGGAGAGGGGCTGAGGGTTTTGCTGTTGCCAAATATTTAGTAAGAATTATTAAAATGTAACCAGGAATCATGGAGTCCACATCCCTAGGAAACATCTGGGCATCTGCATTTTAGTATACAGAGTTTTGGAATCCACATAGACAGGGAAAATCAGGGTATCTGGCTGAGAACGGAAAGGGAATTCGGTTCTTGGAATTCTCAGTCGCCTAAATCTACAAGGTCTCTTGATAAGGTTTAATCAGTAATCTGGGCTTCTATATTGCCAAATCTTTAGTGTGTCTTTGGAAAAGGGAACCAGGAATCTTGGGTTCCAATTCCACAAAAACTTTATGGGAGTCTTTCTCTTGATATCCAAGCAACTGGAATTCTAGGTCACCACGAAATATCTCACTGAATGACTGAGAATGAAGCAGAAACTTCAGTAATGGGAGTCCTCATATACAGAACACTACACGACCTGTTGCTACTGAGATAACGAATCTTCGTTACACGAGTACCCCATCCCAAAAACTACCACAGCGTCTTGCTAAGAGATAACCACCAAGCAGGTTT
>NW_007250100.1:0-3290 GCF_000164805.1 Carlito syrichta
AAAATCTAAACAAGAATCAAGCTTTCGACGCATGAATCTGGGAACAGGAGTACACCAATACAGGTAACTGCACGGCTGTTGTTAAAGTAAGGAATCTGGATTCTATGAGTCCTCAGTCCTGAAAATCTACAGGGCATCTTGCTGACGGCTAAAGAAGAATCAGCGATTCGAGGCATGAATGTCGATTATAGCAATCCTAATATACAGGAAACGACATGGCCTATTGCTAATAAAAGAGAAGAACTCTCTTTTCCACGGTTCCTCTATCAAAAAATCTACAAGACTTCTTACAAGTAACAGGGTTTCGAAACAGGAATCAAAGGAAAGAGAGTCCTCACATACAGGAAACTACATGGCCTCCAACTATGTATGAATAAAGAATCAATAGTGTACGTGCCCTCAATCCAAAAAATTTCCAGGTTGTCTGCTATGGGATAAACAAAAAACAGATCTTCGAGCTCCCCAAATGTTTCAGAGCAATTTAGCATTCGGATAGTATGAATCGGTCATTTCAGGACTCTAGCAACATTCTGGTCCATTTAAATTGTAAATGGTGTTGCGCACTCCAAGTCCATTAGGTTCCTCAGAACAACTAAGGCCAGATTCCAGGACAAAAAGAATCTTCTTGCCATATTTGGATGTAACTCTGTTCTTAAGGTGAACCCTGTAATCCTTCCCCTTCCATGTCAATTTTTATTTTGAGAAGGGACAAGGGTTTGCACTTGCCACATGTTTACTACATACTTTTAAGGGTACCAGGAGTCATGGAATCCACGATCCTAGGAAACTTCTGTGCATCTGACTTTTGATACACTTAGTTTGGCATCCAAATCGATAGGAAAAATCAGGGCATCTTACTGAGAATTAAAAGAAAATCCTGTTCTAGGAGTTCTCATTTTCCGGAATCTACAGGGCCTCTTGATAAGTTTTAATCAGCAATCTGTGCTTCTGGGTCCCTACATTTTCAGAGCTACTTGCTCTGTGGATATGCTAAATCTGTCATTACAGATCCTCAGGCTCTTTCTGGTCCTCTTGTTAGTTGTAATCAAGGATGTGGCCCTAGAATCCCTATTGATTCCTGGGACCATATACGACCATAATCATATTCCCGAGAATCAAAAGGTATATTGGTACTAAATTCCTCGATTCAGGTGACCTCAAAGTACAGAAAATTCTTGTGGATGGGCAGGTAGGAATTGGGGTTTTGTGTTTGGAATATTCCACCTTTGGGAAGGTCTTTTGGAGGGGAACCAGGAATCCTGGATTCCTTCGCAAAGAACATTATGGACGTCTTTCTCTTGATATCCAAAAAACTGGAATTCTCGGTCACCAGGAACTCTCTCGGCATCCTGCAGAGTGAAGCAGAAAGCTGGGTAATGGAGGTCGTCCTATACAGGAAACTACACATCATATTGCTAAGGAAGTATAAGGAATCTTCCTTATATGAGTCCTGAATCCCAAAAACTACAGGCCGTCTTCCTAAGACGTAACCACGAATCAGGTTTTTGAATTAGGAACCTGGGTAATGGGTGTCCTCACATAAAGGAAACATCACTGCCTATTGCTAAGTTAGAGTAAGGAATCTGCGTTACTCGGGTCCTCAACCCACAAAAAAGCTTAAGGTCACCTTGCTATGTGCTAAACACGAATCATGTTGTTTTCAAGAATGAATCTGAAAATGGAGTCCTTATTTACAGGCATCTACTTGACCTTTTGCTAATAAAGAATAAGGATTCTGGGTTACAGGATTCCTCAATCCCAAAACTTTACAGAGCATCTTGGAAAGTTTTAAAAAGAATCCGAGTTTCGAAGCAGGATGTATCTAATGAGAGTCCTAATATACAGGAAAATACACAGTCCCTTACCAAGGAAGAAAAAGAATCGGGGTTATAGCAGTCCTCAGTCCTAAAAATCAACACGCCATCTGCTTTGGGCTAATGAAGAATCAGGGTTTAGAAGCTGAAACATAGTTAATAGCAGTCGTCATTTACAGAATCTACACGGTCACTAACTAAGGAGAAAAAAGAAACCTGTTTTACAGGGTTCCTCCCTCCCAATATCTACATTACATCTTGATTATGGCAAAGCAGGAAACAGGGTTTCCAAACAGGATTCTGGGAAAATGGAGTCCTCATATACAGGACATTACACGGACTCTCGCTAAGGAAGAATAAGGAATCTGTGATACACTATTACACATTCTGAAAAATTCTCAGGGTTTCTTGCGGTATAAACAAGAATCAAGGCTTCGAGCTACTCTCATGTTTCGGAGATATTTGCCTTGTAGGTATTATGAATCAGTCATTTCAGGACTCCAGCAACATTCTGGTCGTCTTGAGAGTTGTAATCAAGTATCTGGTAGTACAAGGCCTTAGGTTCCTCGGGAAAATTAAGGCCAGATTGCCGGAAAAAAAGTATCATTTTGCCGAATTTGGATGTAACTTTGGTCTTAACATGAACTTGGTAATCTTTAAATTTCCGTTTGTACTTTATTTGCAGAGGGACCGAGGGTTTTGCAGTTGCCAAATATTTAGTTTGAATTATTAAAGTGTAACCAGGATTCATGGAATCTATGCACCTAGGAAATATCTGGGCATCTGCATTTTTGTATACAGAGTTTTACAATCTCCCTGGACAGGAAAATCAGGACATCTTGCTGAGAATGGAAAGGGAATCTGGTTCTTAGAGTTCTCAATCGCCTAAATCTACAAGGTCTCTTGATAAGGTTTAATCAGCAATCTCAGCTTCTACGTCGCCACATTTTTAGTGTTTCTTTTGAAAAGGGGTCAGGAATCGTGGGTTCCAATTCCTCAAGAACTTTATGGGAGTCTTTCTCTTGATATCCAAGCTACTGAAATTCTAGGTCACCAGGAAATATCTTGGTGTCTTGCTGAGAATGAAGCAGGAATTTCAGTAATGGGAGTCCTCATATACAGAACACTACACGACCTGTTGCTATGGAAGAATGAGGAAGCTTGCTTACACGAGTCTTCCATCACAAAAACCTACAGAGCGTCTTGCTAAGAGATAACCACCTTTCAGGTTTTTTGAGTAGGAATCTGGATAATGGGAGTCCTCATATACAGGAAAGTGCACTGTCTATTGCTAAAGAAGAATAAGGAATCTGGTTTAGACGTGTCCTCCATCCTAAAAACAAAAACAAAAAACTTCAGGGAGTCTTGCTAAGGGTTAAACACGAATTTGCGATTTTGAAGCATAAACTAGCGAGATGAAATTCTCAAATGCAGGCAACTGCACTGACGTGTCCTAAGAAAGGATAAGGAATGTGG
>NW_007250101.1:0-2272 GCF_000164805.1 Carlito syrichta
AAAAGGTATCTTCTTGCCGTTTGGATGTAACTCTGGTCTTAAGATGAACTTGGTATTCCTTAAATTTCCGTTTTTACTTTTATTTGGAGAGGGGCTGAAGGTTTTGCAGTTGTCAAATATTTAGTACGAATTATTAAAATGTAACCAGGAATCATTGATTCCACATCCCGAGGAAACATCTGGGCATGTGCATTTTTGTATTCAGAGTTTTGAAATCCACATAGACAGGGAAAATCAGGGCATCTTGATGAGAAAGGAAAGGGAATCCGGTTCTTGCAGTTCTCAGTCGCCTAAATCTACAAGGTCTCTTGATAAGGTTTAATCAGCAATCTGGGATTCTACGTCTCCACATTTTTAGAGTGTCTTTTGAAAAGGGAACCAGGAGTCTTGGGTTCCAATTCCACAAGAACTTTATGGGATTCTTTCTATTGATATCCAAGCCACTGAAATTCTAGGTCACCAGGAAATGTCTCGGTGTCTTGCTGAGAATGAAGCAGGAATTTCAGTAATGGGAGTCCTCATATACAGAACACTACAGGACATGTTGCTATGGAAGAATAAAGAATCTTGGTTACCCGTGTCCTCCATCTGAAAAATTTACAAAGGTTCTTGCTAAGACATAACTACCAATCAGGTTTTGGGAGTAGGAATCTGCATAATGGGAGTCCTCATATATAGGAAAGTGAACTGTCTATTGCTAAAGAAGAATAAGAAATCTGGTTTACACGTGTCTTCATTCTCTAAAAAAAATTCAGTGTGTCTTGCTAAGGGCAAAACACGAATTTGGGTTTTTGAAGCATAATCTAGGGAAATGAAATCCTCATATACAGGCAATTGCAAGAACTTTTCCTATGAAAGAATAAGGAATCTGTGTGACATGTGATCTCAATCCCAAAAAACTACACAGAGTCTTCCTAAGGTCTAAACAGGCATCAGGGTTTTAACGCATGTTCTGGGACAGGGAGTACTCATATACAGGCAACTGCACGGTTGTTGCTAAAAATACGGAATCTGGGTTATACGAGTCCTCAGTCCGGAAAATCTACAGGGCATCTTGCTGATGGCTACAGACGAAACAAGGATTCGAGGCATGAATGTGGGTAATAGAAGTCCTCATACACAGGAAACTACTTGGCCTCTTGCTAAGAAAAAAGAAGAAATCTGTTTTACACGGTTCCTCGATCAATAAATCTACATGGCGTCTTACTAAGTTCTAAACAAGAGTCAGGGTTTCTAAATAGGAATATAGGGAAAGAGAGTCCTCATATACAGGGCACTATAGTGCCTTTAACTATGGAAGAATAAAGAATCTTTGTTGTACGAGTCCTCAATCCAACAAATTCCCAGGGTAGTTATGAGACAAACATAAAACAGGGCTTCGAGTTTTCCAAATATTTGGGAGTAATTTAGCATGTGGATATTACGAATAAGTCATTTCAGGACTCCAGCAACATTCTGGTCCTCTTGAAAGTTGTAAAAGGGTATTGGGCACTCCAAGTCTGTTAGGTTCCTCAGAACAACTAAGGCCAGATTCCTGGACAAAAAGAATCTTTTTGCCATATTTGGATGTAACTCTGGTTTAAGGTGAACGCTGAAATCCTTCACTTCCATTTCTCCTTTATTTGAGAGTGGACAAGGGTTTGCAGTTGCCAAATGTTAGTACAAGTTTTTAAGGTAACCAGGAATCATGTATTCCACATCCCTAGAAAGTTTCTGAGCTTCTGTCTTTTTGTATACAGAGTTTGTAATACACATTGACAGGGAAAATCAGGGCATATTTGTGAGAATGAAAAGTGAATGCGGGTTCTTGGAATTATCAATCGCTGAAAACTACAGGACCACTTGTTACGACTTAATCAGGAATCTTGGCTTCTAGGTCCCCAGGTTTTTAGGGTGCCATGTTAAAGGGAAGCAGGAATCTTGGTTTCAAATTCCCCAAGAAGCTTCTGGGAGTCTTTTTATGATATCCAAACAACTTGGATTGTACATCTCCAGGTAATGTCTCAGTGTCTTGCTGAGAAAGAATCAGGAGTCTGGGTAATGGGAGTCCTCATATACAGAAAACTGCACTGCCACTTGCTAATGATGAGAAAGGATTCTGAGTTACATGAGTCCTCAATCCCGAAAATCTACTGGACGACTTCCTAAGGCCTAAAAATCATCCAGACTTCAAGCACCCTCATGTTTTACAACTGTTTCCCATGTTGATATTATGAAACATTCTTTCCAGAACTCCAGTCACTTTCTGGTACTCTTGATACTTGCGAACGCG
>NW_007250101.1:3354-4283 GCF_000164805.1 Carlito syrichta
ACTTAAGATGTACCCTGTAATCCTAAACTTCCGTTTTTGCATCTACTTGATTTGGGCCTGGGTCTTGAGGTTACTGAGTATTTTGTTCATATTTTAAAGGTAGGCAATAATCACGGATTCCATGTCCCAGGAAAACAACTGGCCATTTGTCTATTTTTATACAGAATCTTGGATTCCAGATGCCAGGGAAACTCAGAGCATCTTACTGAGAATGAGAAGGGAATCCGGGATCAGGGAATTATCAATCGCCAAAATCTATAAGACCTCTTGATAAGGTTTAATGAGGAGTCTGGGCTCGTAGGTCCCTACATTTTTCAGAGCTACTTGCTATGTGGATACCTAAAATCTCTCATTACAGATTCCCAAGAAGTTTACAGTCTTCTTGATAATTGTAATCGAGGATCTGGACCTACAATTCCGTTTGTTTCTTATGAACATCTTTGGCCATAATCCAGTTTCCCAGGTGTCAATTGGCATTTTGCTACTAAATCCTTCTCTTCAGGTTGCCTCAAAATGCAGAACTTTCTTGTGGTCGGTCTGGTAGCAGTTGGGATATTGGGTTTACAAATTTCCACATTTTTAAAATGTCTTGTTAAGGGGACCATGGGAACTGGGATTCCAGTTCCCAGGTACCACATATGAGTCTTCTATTGATATCCAAACAACTGTAACCTACGTTCATCAGGAAATATTCAACTGATTTCTGAGAATGAAGCAGGAATCTGCGTTAAGGGACTCTTCATATACAAGAACCTACATGGCCTCTTGCTACAGAAGATTACGGAATCTGAGATACATGAGTTCTTACATCCCAAAAAAACTACAGGGAGTCTTACTAAGGGATAAAAATGTATCTGGGATTTGTTGCACAAATCTGGGAAATGGGAGTCCTCATATACAGGAAATTTCACAGCCTCTTGCTAAGACGA
>NW_007250102.1:0-1130 GCF_000164805.1 Carlito syrichta
ACTTCCAAAAACGAATTGGGGGTTATCTCTTAGCAAGATGCTCAGTAGGTTTTTTGGATGGTGTACTCATGTAAACAAGATTCCTTATTCTTCCATAGCAACAGGTTGTGTAGTGTTTTATATATGAGGACTGCCATTTCTGAAATTGCTGCTTCATTCTCAGAAAGACGCCAATACATTTCCCGGAGACCCAGACTACCAGTTGCTTGGATATCAAGAGAAACATTCCCATAAACATCTTTGTGAATAGGAACCAAAGATTCTTGGTTCCCTTTTCAAAAGACACCCTAAAAATGTGGCAACATCCAAGACCGAATTGCTGATTAAACCTTATCAAGTGACCTTGTAGATTTAGGCGATTGAGAACTCGAAGAACCGGATTCCCATTCCGTTCTCAGTAAGATGCACTGATTTTCCCTGTCTATGATGACTCCAAAACTCTGTATAGAAAAATGTAGATACCTAGATGTTCCCTAGGTACGTGGAATCCATGATTCCTGGTTACATTTTAATAATTTGTACTAAAGATTTGCCAACTGCAAAACCCTCTGCACCTCTCCATATAAAAGGACAAACAGAAATTTAAGGATTACCAAGTTCATCTTAAGACCAGAGTTACATCCAAATATGGCAAGAAGATACTTTTGTTTTGGGAATCTGGCATTAATTGTCCCGAGGAACCTAAGGCATTCGTACTAACAGGTACCCGTTCAAACTCTCATGAGGACCAGAGTACTGCTGGAGTCCTGAAAAGACTGATTCATAATACTCACAAACCAAATATTTCCGAAACATGAGACGAGCTCGAAGCCGTGATTCTTGTTTATCCCGTAGCAAGACACACAGAGAATTTTTCGGATTGGTGACTAATGTATCACAGATTCCTTATACTTCCTTAGTGAGGGGCCGTGTAATGTCCTGTATATGAAGTCTCCCTTTCCCCAGAACACTGTTTGGAAACCCTGATTCCTTTTTAACCCTTAGCAAGATGTCGTGTAGATATTGTGATGGAGGAACCGTGTAAAACATGTTCCTGATTTCTCCTTAGCAAGAGATCGTGTAGATTCTGTATATGAGGAATGCTATTACTTACGTTGCAGCTTCTAAACCCTGATACTTGCTGAGCCCAC
>NW_007250102.1:2220-2943 GCF_000164805.1 Carlito syrichta
TAACAGACTTCGAGTGTCCGATACTCGTTTTCAACTTTCAAGAGGACCAAAATGTTGCTGGAGTCCTGAAATGACCGATTTGTAATATCCACATGCTAAATTGCTCCGAAACATTTGGGGAGCTCGAAACCCTGTTTCGTGTTTGTCCCATAGAAGACACCCTGGGAATTTTTTGGATTGAGAACTCGTACAACAAAGATTCTTTATTCGTCCTTAGTTGGAGGCTGTGTAGAGTCCTGTATGTGAGGACTCTCTTCCCTAGATTCCTGTTTTGAAACCCTACTTCTTATTTAGCCCTTAGTAAGAGGCCATATAGATTTCATGATAGAGGAATCGGGAAAAACAGGTTTCTTCTTTTTTCTTAGTAAGAGACCATGTAGTTTCCTGTATATGAGGACTGCTATTACTCCCATTCATGCCTCGAATCCCTGATTCTACTTTAGCCGTCAGCAAGATGCCCTGTAGATTCTCAGGACTGAGGACTCATACAACTCAGATTCCTTATTTTTAGCAACAGCCATGCAGTTGCCTGTATATGAGTGCTCCCTTTCCCATATATATGCGGCGAAAACCTGATGCTTGTTTAGAATTTAGGAAGACGACGTGTAGTTTTTTTGGGAATTGAGAACACATGTCACCCAGATTCCTTATTCTTTCTTAGGAAAATCCGTGCAGTTGCCTTTATATGAGGATTTCATTTCCCTAGATAATGCTTCAAAAACC